>NC_060262.1:23611283-23914389 GCF_021901455.1 Neodiprion lecontei
TTTCGTGCCCGAGTGATCAGCGGCGGAGAATTCCTCCTCGGATCCATCCGCGAACACGGTACAGAGCCTATAGCCGTTTCAGCGCGAAACAAAGAGCCAGCCGCCATCTGCGGACAAATAACACTTGAGCGGCGCGGCGCCCGTCTGTAATATTATAGCCTGTACAGCGACGCGTAGCCGCAAGATCCGTGGAACGGAGGCATAGAACGTCTATCCGAGCCGTCGTCGCGAAACCTGCACGACGACGATCAAGGAGGAGGAACGGGAATTATTTCTCCGACTCGCGCTGCCCGCTTCTTCACCTACGGAACAGGCGCGGCACGGCGCGGCACGGCGCGGCGGCTAACGAGGACGACGGCTCGGTATCCTGCGAGTGAAATTCAAGACCTCGCGCACCTCCAAATTAGTCCCGGGCTTCCTTATCGCGTCCGACCGCTGCGCTCGGCTCGGTCTTCGCCTCGCTCACTCGACCTCCTTAATTCTCCGGTCGACCTCACGCTTCGTGCTCCTCCTGCTGCATCGCATCTAGCGCCGAGCCGATGCGACGCGCCGTCCGTTAAGGGGGGCACCAACACACACGCGCACACAAACGCACGAGTCTCTTACGGCGTCGTAAATAACGCCGAATATAAACGAGAGAGAGAGGGATGATCGGTTCTTCGAGGATTCAGCGACTTTCGTTGCAACTTCCGTTAATCTGCGGACGCAGTGTTCCCCTCCCAATAGTTGGTAAAATGTGGAAAAGCAATAAAATTCACCGTAGGTGTAAACGTCCGGGTAATTTAAATGTGGAGTAATAAGTAGTCTGAATTTATTTCTACAAATTCAAAATTTATTTAAAATTTCACAAATTTACGTGGCCGAATATCAACTCTTAAGCCGGTGAAGAATCCAAGTCAAATTGTTAATTGGTGTAAAAACCGCAATTATCACACAATTATTACTTACCGATTTGTAATTTTTCAGAGTTACGTTCCACTCGTATTCAACTCGCATTTTACGGATCAGGATATTGCATCAATGTTTTCAATTCCCGGTGTGATGCAATCGACTATGCAACTGAAGCTGGCAATGAGAACATGTTACACTTGTGCATATTTTGAACGATCCTGTAAATTCTGCCGTACACGATGTTATAACACGAAGCGAAGAGATTGTGTCGAGACAATTGGGAATATCCGCATATGACAATAAAAAATGCCAGCACAAACGTTTACGTTTGATCATTAAGATTATAGCACTTGATTAAACAAAGAGAAAAAGATACGACGATTTGTTCAATAATTTGCCTCGTACTTTTGAATCGGCATCAATTACATTTCATTCGACTAAAGAGTATTTCCAACTGGCCGATACTGCAAGAAAATCCTCCCTTATCCTGAGAAGTGAAGTAAAAACGTTTCAAATCCAGCGCCATTCTTGCAAACGCGAGAAACGGGGTAGCACTTTCCCATCTCCTGTAACAACGAGACTGAAGCTCCGTACCTCAATTCCGTATACGTATACGTACATTGTACGTTATACGTCGTATACGTATCGGCGCAGCGATTATCGGCCGCTGCTCTCCCAGTCGGAGTCCCTCCGGGTGGTTTTGCGCCAGAGAGCCGGGAGCGGTATTTAAACGCGGAGAGATTCCCCCCTCGCACCCCCGGTTCGATACCCACGCTGCACGAGGAGGCGACCCGCGATTACGTATTGCGGACACGCGCCCCGGCCTCTCCGTGCCGACGAGGGCAGCCGACAGGAAGCGCCTAGCGTGACAGTGGCCGCGCAATGTGTCCCGTCCTCGTCCCGTGCGGGAAGAGAGTAGGAGGAGGTCGTGTATGCAATGCGCGAGATAGTAAGAAGCGTGTGGGCGAGCAGTGGAGCACCGCCGTCTGCGCCGCGACGCTGCGGAGTTACTCGAGTCCTTTTAGGTGTGTGGGTGCAGCGCGGTAGGTTGGACGGTTGCTCGGTTAGTCGGTGTTACGTGACTCTGGCTCGGCTTCCCCGGCGCCCCCGCCGCCTCCGCCGGCTGGAAAGGTCGCCTATTTAATGACTCGGGAACTCCGGCGCGACCGTGCATCAGAGCGCGAACTGCGCACCGGTCGTCCTTACGAGCGCACGCTGCGCTATATACACGGAGTGACGGGCGTATGCCTGCCGTAACGTACGCTGCATCCTCCGAGGAATAAACAACTAGGTATCTCCGCAGGCCTGACGAACTAGTGACGATGAGAATAGAGAAATAGCCGTCAAGGAGAGGTCGCTTTGACGATGGACGCCTGGGAGTGGAAAACGGAGAGATTATACCTTCAAGGGAGGTTTCACGCGCTCCGCGCGCCTTGACCGTAAGCACATACGTGCGAGAGAGGAAGGTTCATTTTTATGTCGTTATATTTCATTACCTTCTTCGGCACTGCTGACTTCGCCTCCCTTCACACGACGTACCAGGCCTCGTCCTTTCGTTCGGGTTTTCGGCGGTCGTCAACGTGGGGGGTCAAATGACGCGTGACTCCTCGGGTTGCCGCTTGCGCGCACCCTGCGTTCTTCGAACTCTGTGTCGTTGCATGGGGACGAGGCGGGGTAAAGGACCCCAATTTGTGACCCGGCAGAATCCGTTTCCCGATTTTCTACACTTCGAGCCCCAAACTTTTCCCGCAGAGAAGAGTATCTGGGTGTCACACTCGGAATTGCACTTATTCAGCTGATACGAATTTTGCCCTTTGCTTTCGACGAACTTGTCGCGACTTCTTTGCTGGATTCCAAGGTGGCAGATGTTGAATGGTTCGTGATCAGCACGTGCCTCAGGGCTTGCATTTGCGGTAGAAGATCATTATATAGATAGGCAGGTATCTGTTTTTGTGACACCTTTCTCTCGGAGCTACGGAAAACAGAAGATCTGCGTTTCTAATTTATTGACGAAATTGACGTTCACGTAAGAAAACATCGAAACAAAAATATCGATATTTTGCAGTTGTGTGATGACTTTTCACCTGGTGTTGAGTTTCCAGAACATGCAGTGTATTGCTCAATTATGGTTTAACGAAATTTCAGACAACCTCAAAGTGGAACCGTAAACTAGCGTTTCTCGAGAGAAAACATTTTTCAACCTACAACCACATCTCAAAAGTCTCAATTCTTAGGACTTTGTCAATGAATAGATGGATTTCTTGACCAATCGGCCATCGTAAACAAGAACAACCACAAATCAAACTATGACCGTTTCGGTCGGAGTTTTAAACGAAAATTGGATGGGGTCCGACAGACAGACCTCTGAGTGGCAAGTACGTCTCGAAAAATAGGTATTGCATGCGATTTGAATACTTGATGATACCGGAGAATCAAAGAAAGAAGAAACCTGCGAGAAACTGGAACTCGTTTCGTATCATACCTATGCCTTTGTGCAATGCTCTAGCGTATGCAATCAGCAGTACTGTACATGCACCGCATTGCGTGTGGTACACCCGCAAACTCTACCGTCGCGACACCTCCTCGCGACGCTATTATCGTCGTTATCGGTTTTTGTTTGCGCGATTCTGTCGTCAGGAAAACGCCAAAGCCTTCGTGCGCGGCCTTATCTCGCGACCGTATCGACTCGGGCCGCCGCAACGCCAGTGTAAGTATCGGCAGGCGAGAACGGCCGTCACGGTTGACTAGCGGACCGAAATCTAGTTCGCGGTACAAGTTTAGACTATTTTCCCCCCCCGTGACCAAAAATCCGTAGTTCGCTCCCGAAAGCTACACGTTGCCGAAACACTTTGCCCGTATTCACGGAACCATACGCCGCTCGAGTGAACCAGTCACCGATCTTCAACCTTTTTCCCATTATGTTTCAGACTCCGAGATCGGAAAGGCGAGGAACGCGAGGCTATTCCTTCTGACATTACGAAGCTGCAACCTGATTCTATCGTCAGTGATTCAACGCGACGCTCTACGATGGCTTCGGTGATGATGGGTCTGCGACGAAGAGTGCCCGTGAACAACGGTTGCTCGACAACGAACGGCGGCATATCCTCGGCCTCAACATCCTCCAACAAGCGCTCGAGGACGGAGAACAACAACAGTCCGTCCCATGGGAATCTGAACTCGTTAACGGGCGGGCAGGGCGAACCTCCGGCGAAGAAGTCGCGCTCGACGGGTTCCGGATCGACGAGGAACTCTGCTCCCGGGGCCTCCGAGGCCTTGGGGACCAAGAGCCGTGGCGGCTCGGGGCGTGGAGGGTCCGTCTCGAAGAGCGAGGGCCCCTCGAAGGCCGCGGGCCAATCGGGCCCCGCGAATTGGCCCGTGCCCAGATCGAGCTTCTCGTCTGTAGCGGCGCTGCCTCTGGCCACGGGACAGCCGACGATGAGCGGCGGCGGTAATTCCTCCTCGTCTTCTCTCGGCGCCGGAAGCGCCATTCCGTACATGACACCGTCGGTGACGCCGTCCGTTGCTACGTTCGTTGGCAACGCGACGAATTTGAACAAAAACACCGCAGTGTCGTATCTCGATATCTCGAACATGACGAGCGCCGGCGGTGGCAGCATCGGATCAACGGCCAACGCGGCATTCGCCAGTCCAAACAACGCTCACTCGCCGGCCAAGAACGCGAGCGGCATATTCAGGGTCGGTATAGGCAAGGAAGGGCCCGCTAAGAAGTTCCAGAACGATACCATGTTCAACGCCTATCAGCCTTGGGTCATCAAGACCTACGGCGATCTCGCAAAGACCAAAACTATCACGATTAAAAAGTACGCCAGGATTCTTCGCACTCTCAGAGGCGAGGAGGCCAACAGCGCGGAAAACAGCAAGTTCAGGTTCTGGGTCAAGAGCAAGGGCTTTCACATCGGACAGCCCGATGGATACGATGCCAAACCTGCCGACAGGATCGTTGGCAGACACGCCGTCACCAGTCCGGGACTTGATCCACCTCTCTACGTTCCCACCCAGCCACCTCATAACAAGGTAAGTTTCATCTTTTTGCGTCAAGCCTTAAGCGCACGTTTTTGTAGACGTACGTCAAGTTTTCATCGATTACTCGTCAAACTTCCGATCTCGAAGAAATAGTTCACTCTGATTTTTAGCCGTAGTTTCACCACTTGGTGCTGTTCGTCAATTTTTGGAAGTTGGTATCGGTGGAAACTCGAGTATTTGCGATTGAGCCTGATGAAAGATGAAAACCTTAGACACACAATTTGCAATCACTCTAGGTAGGTGAATTACAGGAAGAAATTGTGATCAGTTTATCTGCAATTTCGTTCCGTTCGGAAGAATGACCCGATGGAACAGGTTTGACCGTCGCCTCAAACTGCTCTTCAGGTACCGCTCGATGTATTTTAAGCGTTAAATTTTATTCCAGCTGAATTGAAAGTGAACGATAATTGATAATATTAAATTAATTTTACGAACACTCGGAAGTGAAGGAAAACTGTTTCAGACCACTTTAGTACCTCTTTTAGCGAAGCGTTTTGGGTAATTGTACGTCAGTGGAATACTCTCTGTATTATCCACTTCACTTTTGCATCATCCTTAAGAATTGACAAACATGTTGTCGAACAACTGTTCAACAACTTTGCCTTCGCGATTCCGAATCCGTACTTCCCACATCGAGTCCGAATTTGCAAATTTCCATTTCGCCGACACACCTCGCAAACCGTCGCTCCATATCCACGAGGAGACGATGTTCCAGGGCTTGGGGATATAAAATATTTTCGGCTACCCGATACTCATTTTTCACGGTTGACCGTTGCGCAACGGGGATGCGAGGAGATAACGACGCGCCGCTCGCATTCTGCTGCCGTTGCCGCTGATACGCGTTGGTTAAAAAAGCCCCGCGGCATATTGCTCTCTTCGTTTCTCTCACTGGGTGGCAGCCAGAAGCGTGGGGTCTGGGGCTAGTCATTAGTCACTTGCCGAAGCAGAGGCACAGACAGGCTCCGCCGATGCTCGTCTTCCTTCCTTCTCCTCTCTCTCTCTCTCTCTCTCTCTCTCTCTCTCTCTCTCTCTCTCTCTCTCTCTCTCTCTCTCTAGCTCTCTTCTCCCTCCCGCTGCACGGAAATTCTACCGATCGTGTTCGCCTCTCTCGGCGCTAAGCCTCTCGCCCGTCTATCTTGATTGAGAGGGAGTTCTCCGGACGGGCCCGGTGAGTATGGAGAGAAACGAACCGACGCCAGGGCCTCCGGCCCGACAGAGACCGACTCTGGTTGTCATTGATCGTCCGCCGACTGCAACTCGCCGCTAAAGGTCCCGTGCAGGCCGTCGACGCCTCTGCCACGTCGCCTCGTTCCTCCGAGCTGCTTTTCCACTCGGTCCCTCGGTCCGTGCTTCGACTGAGATATATATTATCGCTGCTCATCGTCAGAGTTTTCTTAGATCGTAAACGCGGGAGTCTAATTGCGTAGGACTCAATTCCGATAAGACCGCATTATTTTTTAGCCGATTCGTGACGTGCCTGCAGAAATTGTTGAGAAAAAATAAACGATCCACGGCTGTTCCGTAATTGAAAAACTTGTTTGTCGAAACTAATTCGGACTCGAGTTCGTGTACGTATTACGTAACATTCGACATTGTTATAGATATTTTCACTTGTGGTGTAATTGTGTTTTGTACAATATTTACGGAAAGTTTGAAGAATAAACTCCACAGTAGAGAAACAGCAGCTTATGCAATAATAATGTCAAGTGAATTTTAGAAGTCGTACGACACAAGCATTTTTTTCTCAAAGTATCACATCTCATGATTGTCGTTCAGAAATTTTGTCAAAAATGAAAAAACCTTTGAAAATCAAAAATTTGCATTTTGTTTCGTTGCGAAGGTCATTTTTGATAAATTTTATCTTCGCGATTTCTTTGAAACATTTCAATCAATTTTGTGGTGGCAAAATTTCACTGTCAAAGTATTACTACGAAGAGTAAAAGAATACCTAAATTTTAACCCAACTCAAGCTAATGCAATCTAATCTGACCTAATTTTCAACTTACTTGTTTCATTCCTTATACCGGATACAGTAGATTTCTAGTAATCTTATTTCGCCTCTAGAGTTCCCCTTTTTGAAACTAATTCCGGCCCGCAACCGAACCATGGAGCTGAACGAATAACCGATGAAACTGTATTTTTATAATTTTATTTTCTTGTTTTATAAACATTTTTCGATTCATACTTCGGTGTTAACGATCAGCGCATACTCGATACGTCGACAAATAAAGGAAGTACATAATGAAAAAAATGCGGTTAGCTGCAGAGAGAACGAATCCTCACAGCGCAATTTCCGTTCGACATCGAATCGAACTCCGACCTAACCAGCGACTGACAGGCAGACAAGCCTCAGCCAGACAGACGGACCTTTCTTCCGCGTAATTGTGAATAATTAGGAAAAATCTAATTACAACTGCAGCGGCAACTCGTCAACCAGACTCTCGATGGGAGGCAAAGTAATTACGAAATAATTGCGGGAATCTGGGACACAAGAATTCGCTCGGGTTGCAGACACCCGGCTGGCCTCAGCTTCGCTCGCTTTAACTTTTAACTTCATTCAATATACATCTGCAACGCCTCGGAGTTTCGCGGTATCCCGTTGCGCAGGCTTGCAGCCAACCTCTGCAGGTATAACATATTTAGGTTTTGAATTTAGTCCGTACCTAATTCTTATTGCATATTTTATACTGGAAAAAATGATTACAAAAATATAATTTAACAGCGCAGCTCATCTCGCCGCTGATATAACAGTCATACCTTCAGGTTCGTTACGAGCAGGAGAAACCGGAAAGGGTCTCGGAATTTTATTGAAAACCGCGGTTTATATCAGATGGAGTGTAAGTCAAATTGTAAACAAGGTTCTGACAATCGCCGCGCATGGGGGAATATTCACTCTCTCGTTCGAACAAAGTGTGGGACTTGGACTTTTTATTTATGTATTTTTCAACTAATCACCAATTTCAAGTTAGTAACGTTAATGTACCTTATGAAAGATTGGACGAATAATGAGGTATAATTTTGTAACTTTAAGCGTAACTTTGACGGAGTCGAGTTTTTCTTTGCAAAATATGCAGATGTATGTTTGCCGAATTTTAGAACAATTCTGCTGTTGCAAAATAACGAGCTTTTTTTGAAATTTGCACAGTTACGAGGTTTTACATTTATTACTGTACTTCGACTCCGTGGCGAGAGATGAGAATGTAAGAATTCGCAAGTATCCGAAGTACGAATCTACTCTAAATGTTCAAATCTGGTTGAGGCCGCGTTTTGAGTCGGCCGGAGTCGATCCTCTCGGTGGGAAGACGGGTTGTAGGAGCGTACGTTTGTCGGAGAGTGGGCTCCGAGTCTTTCGAGGCTTGGTCGCTAACCGTCGCTAACCATCGCTAACCCCAATATCCGCGTCGAAGGGACCCTTCGGTTCCCGCACTTCTCTCTCTCTCTCTCTCTCTCTCTCTTGGTTCTCCCGCCCCACGCCCTCGATGATTATCGCCAGGCCGCCCCGATAATGAAAGCACACGCGTTTGCTGGTGTTGGTTTCGCCCGGGGTGAGGAGGCCAGAGCTACGGAAAAAAAGGAAAGAGCTGGGGTGGCGATACACGGGTTTTCAGCTCGGCTGAGTCACGCACTCAACGGAGAGCCCGGGACTCCGCAGGGGGAGAAAAATAGAGACCGAGGATTTCGAGCCGCGGTAATTCGAGCGAGACACACATGTGCGTACGAACCGGGCTGTCGGCTCTGCCTTCATTACATGCCTGCTGCACAGCCAGGAATCGCGAGTCTGGCTGAGATTTTGAATACAGAAAAAAGTCCCGTGTTTCCATTCGATTTTTTATCGACCGCGTATAGCGAAATTTCAACGCACTTTTCACCGATGTTCTCGCCGATGTCTCTCGTTACAAGCTCTATTCATCGCGGGGCTTTCCATGGGACAGGATCCCGAGAAATAGTATACCTTCGGTACCTTGATTGGTCGGTTTCATACCGAGCATCGTGGGCGAAACTTTGTCTGGTCCTTCGGTCGCGACATTCAAGGGGTACGGAGCTTTGAAGCTCAACAATATACGAAGAGCTGCCCTTTAACGAGCTGCCTCTCGCAACGCAGGTATCCAATTAGTCAACGTTACCGGCGTCACGTTCTTCAGTTTGCTTACCGTCGGTATTATGTTATAAGCCGAGGTCATCCAAACCGATCGTCCGCAGTAATCGCCGTGAAATCTGTCGCTCGTATATCTTCGTCTATTTTAAACAAGGGAGGTTGGAAAATTTCACCCGCATAATTTTTCCACAACTTTGATAAAAATCAATCCATTTTGCAGGGTCGATGGCTCTTGATAATTAAACGATAGAATACAACGAGGAAAGGGTTTTCAGGAAAGACGATGGAAGGCATTTTTATACTGTCGTCTGTCCGTCTCTTTCGCAAGTACATTCCGGAACAACTGGACCGACTTACGCCCGGTTTCTTTTCAACGACTTGAAATAATTTTCTCCTTCCCGCAAAGGTTTTAGTTCAGGTTTCATGACGCTACGACTTCCTGGAGCGGAGTAATGGACCTTCAAGCTGACCGGAGCGAGGCGCGTAGCCTGCCGGGGCGTAGCCCCGTATTCTATTAATATTCTCAAAACCGTCAGACTCTACTACCTCTCAACCCAACCTCGGATACGCGATTTACGCATAGCGAGTATACGTACAAATTTTTTTTTTCGAGACTATACAGTTTTTTGAAAATAACCTTTGGGACTTGTTCGAGTGTATCCTCAAATTACGTTCCTGTAACGTAACGGAAAATCGACGTATAATTATTACAACGCATTTCAACGAATGGTCGAGATACTTTGATAGGTATAAAATCATCCCGAGCAATCTCAAATTGTAAATTGTGATTTATTTAAATAATTCTAATTCATTTCTTAAAACTTGCAGTTCGAAATTCGAACACACCAGTGCGGCGAAAACCGTTCCGCAATCTCTTTAACCCTTTCCAATCGCGCCGCACAGCTGTGCTGTAGATAAAACCGCAATGTATCACAACACCGGGATACGTACGTTTAGATACACGCTTGCACCGCGTCCTGCAGCCGGAGCTTTTCCGAAACGGGTACGATCCGAAAGTTTGAATTGTGAGTGTAACTCGCACCTGCACTAGCTTTAAATTTATTCCTGTATAGAGTTTCCGCCTTCTCCATAATTAGGATGATGTATTTGAAACGATTATTTATCCAGCTACCAATTATCCATGAGTCACTTTCTACTACAGTTACTGGTTTGCTTGAATTCTTCGGTTAATAGTTACCTAAAAGCGAATCTCGAGGATTTGAGCCTGCGGGGACTCTAACGCGATTATACGCGAAATTTGCAACCCGTGCCGGGGGTGGCGTGTAATTGCACCTTGGCCTTCGCTAATTAAAAATCCGTTTAACCGGTCATAACTAAACTTCGGCGGTCCGGAATGCGCGAGGAAATTGCGGCGAGGTTGAGAGGCGGAGAAGATCGCCTATCCTTGTACCAGGAGTCAACGAGAGGAGATAAGCCTTGCTCCTTCGCTCTGCCTCAACTCGCTATCCAATAGCACTTCTCTTTTCCTTTCTCTTCCTCCTTTTTCATCCTATTATTTGCAGTATTTTTGTTTGTTTGTCTTTTACGAACAACGGCTTGTACCTCTCTAAATACTCCGTTATACGACGTAACGTGGAAGAAGAAAGTACATATATAAAAACCAAATCTTTTTACACAATTTCTCGTATATTCAAGTCGCTGCATATCGAATAACGAGTCACGTGAAGGTTGAAAAATTAATTGCAGTACATTTTTTTGTTCCGTTAAACACACGTGAAAGATTATATATGATAATGATCGATTTTTGTTACAAAATCATTTGCGAATTACGAAAAACTTTTGGTACCTAACTGTTACGATAATTACTTCGCGTGAGCAAAGGTGATGATAATATTTGTAACAATAAGCAACGACGAGCACCGCTTGTTAGTTGAAGTCGTATAACTCGATCGAAGAAGGCGCACCGTGCAACTTGATCTCCGTTCATTATCGTACCGTGCTGGAAAACTGCCAGGGATTGATTGATTCAAGATAAGATATTAAAGTGTGTATTGCGATACTCTCGGCCGAGAAATCCTTTCGTTCTACCGCGATGCTTTGCCACTCGTTATACGTGGCGGGGAATGAGACGACGGTTATCGAATGATTATTCGCGATCATAAGAACCCCTGCTGCTTTATCTGAGATCGAAAAAATCATCACTTACAGAGCGATTACTGTATAGCCGCATCACCGCGCAAATTTTCTCACAATTAAAGTATTGTCATTTTATACGATTATCATGTTGCCTTTTGTACTTGAATTCGAAATCATCTTTCACCAGAAGTACGGATAAATCTTGATTTCATTTGCAAAAAAATAATAAAGCACTGGATTTTTGAGTGATGAAATACAAGAATTCCTTTTCTGCCAAATTCAGTTTCAAACTTAATCAAAATGAATTTTTATCACCGCTTAAATTGGGACGCATTTCAAAAAACGATGCAACGGGTAGTCAGTATTAATTGATAATATAATTGGGTAAATTTATACCGTAAGTTATAATCATACGATAACAAAGTCTGCAAGATTAATCGCTGTTCAAGTTTCAAAAAATTTACAGAACAATTGTAAAATATATTTGAAACGATCTTTCCGCATAGGCCTCAGTTTAGGGTAGGGAATTGCGGTTAATCGATTAATCGGTTCGTCAATCCTTTCGATAAATCGTTTTCTTCGATTAATCAATTAACCGCGCAGCCCTACTTTAGGGCAATCCTATATTTCCATACTCGAGGCAAGACTAAGAGGAAATCATGCTACACTAGTTCTCCAAATAGTATTTCTTTTTACCGACAACGGTAATTGGACATAGCTGCCGCCAATTTTCTCTCCCCTTTTCGCCGGTCGTGGACCAACGACGGTATTTCGAGAGCGTCCCGGACACGGGCATTAATTCCTTGAAAATTCGAGGGCGGGTACGGTCTCACGCACATCGGAGTGTCCCGCGGGGTTTCGCGCGGGATCGAGGCCGGGACCGGGACCGGGACCTCTCATCATCGTCCGTCCCTCTCGCCCCGCGTTTCCGAAAGAGGCGTGCGTGCGCTCGGCTCGTCGGCCCGAGGGCAATTAGTATTTTGCCGCCAAGGGAGAAGCGACCGGGGGAAAGAGGAGAGCCGGCTCCCAGCTCCGGCTTCGGCTCCGGGCCCCCGACCCGTCACCCTCGGCTTTGGCAGCGCTCGGAGCGCGCGCGCGTGTATAAAAAGCGCCTCGGAGAGTGGCAGCGAAACGGACCGAGACGGAGCGGGATAAAGAGGGCGAGAGCGAGAGAGAGAAAACCGGGACTTTTTGTCCTGCGGCCGCGGCCGCCGACGACCGACAAAAATAGACGCCCCCTCGCCCTCTCGAGTCCCCTTCCTTCCGCCTCCTTCTCCTCCTCTCCCCCAACAAGTTTCATCTCTCTTTGCATCTTCTCGGCGGCGACGTTCACCGTCCCGTACGAGCTGGTTGTTAGAGGGTGGATGAAGGGAGAGATAAGTCCGATAGCGCACGCCCTGCCCGACGATCTCTATCTCTCGGCGTATGTGTGCGGCCTACGGGAAAGGTGTAGCTAGCTAGTAAAGGGTATGCGGGGTTCTCGCCTGCATCTTTCTCCGGTTATGTATTATGATGGAGCGGGACGGATTCTTCTCGGTGGCCTTAGAAAACCTTCTGTACCTTATTTATACTTTACGGTGCATGCGGCCAGGTGCGGGCTACCAATATCGAACGATTCGTTCCGCGGAGGCTGGGCTCGATCAGGTTAGGAAAATAGGATTGGCGATACAAGATGATGACAAACGAATAAGTAAAGACGATCGGTTAGTAAAAAGTAAAGAAAACTATGTACGGGCAGCAGACTTACGAGGGCGAGATTTTGGGGTATAGCTGAAGAGAGAGAGGAAAGAATGGTAAAAAAACAAAAACAACTTGACTAAAAGTTAATTACTCTATCGATTTTGCGGTGGTTTTGATAAACTCGTTGCGGAAGAGCCAGGAGAAGAAATTACTTGTGGCACCCGGCAACACCATCTGTCTCCACCATTTTCACCGAGCTGAGTTAAGTCCTGTTCCGGCTGTCTGTGTAATACCGGTCTCAAATCATTCCCGATAGACTTGTAGAAAGAGCAAACGATTCAGTTTAACTGAACTGAGATTCTGAGAAAACTTTTGCATGCTTACGGTTATGCAGTTGTGGTGCAGGTGCAATGGCGAGAATATTTGCAATTTTTTACGCCTTCGATAAATTAACATCAATTTTTCACTCGCGTACATCTTTTGTGGCAGTGCAGCTGGATTAAACGACATTTCAAAAATTACTTTATAGAGAGTCCTTTTCAAATATCGTAATTCGGACTGAGACCGTCGTATATATGACTGATCCACGAATCTTCTTGGCCAGTTTTTTAGGGTAACAATTTTTATTCGGCTGATATTTCGATGTGTGTGGTGTATACCAAAGATATGTAAATCCTCCAATTTTTGGGTCACCCTTTATATTGTTCGAGACATTCGTTGATCTTTTTCGAATTGCACTTTTGACTTCGAATTTTCAGCACTTTCTGCCGCCGATTTCCTAACATGAAACCCATTTGGGGTAGATCCTCCAGAAGCGACAAAAAAAAACCTTTTTTTTTATTTCTTGAGTCAGGTAAGCGATAGCCCAGGAAATATTTTGTTTTAATTTGTTCGCGGATCAATACATATACTCGTATATATATATTCTAAGGTAAACAAAGTTTTTGGCAGTGATTTTGGTAACCCATATACGTTTTGCTAAAAAAACCTATGCTTTTCAACGTACAAGCGCGACTTGACAGAGAAATGCTGTAAGTTAATTGGAATACAATAATCCGGTGATACTTCGATCTAAAGTCTGGTTAAAATTCATCGATGCCGGTGATAAACGTAGCAAGGAAATGAAAACTGGTAAATCGCCAGTCCCGCAACTCCTAAAGAAGTCAGGCGAAGTCGATTTCGAAGTTTGAGTGGGTGCCGGCCCTCGAATTCCGTAAACACGAAAATTTCGTTCCGGCAAGGGCAAAGCTGCAGAGGTTGAAGCGAAGCGAAGCGGGGGTCGCGCACGGAGGCGGTAATCAGATTACGGTGGGCGGATAGCGTCTGCGTCATAGAGTGAAAATTTATCGGTTGCATCGTAGATAAAGCGAGCGCGAGACAGAGTCCCGCGCAGCGGCAGAGAACCGGCCCCGAGCGAACACGTGCTCCCGTATATCCCGACGTGAAAACACAGGTGCCCATCGCCCCCGTTGCAGCGACCAGCTGCCTTGCATCCGGGGTCACCGTTACTGGGGCGGCGATCGCGAGGCCCGCGCCGGTCGGTCGGGCGGTCGTTTAGCGGCGACCGCAGCAGCCGCTCGCGAATGCCGCCTAATGAGCGACGCACACACGCGACGCCAGCGCCGGTCGGCTGCTGCCCGCCTGCCCGAGCCTGGGGACACGACACTCGGCCCACTCAGCGCCCCTGGCCGACACAGCTGCAGGCGGGTGAGTCGGTGAGCGAGACCTCGCGTGGCCTCTCGGCCCGCCACCGCCGGCTATCGATGAGTCGAATTACCACATGCCCCTGGCCTCTCGCCACGTTCGTCGGCCCGACGCCTGCCTCCCTCCCATCCTCTCACTCTCGCTCCCTCTCTCTCTCTCTCTTCGTTCTATCTCCCTCTCGCCGTTCGCCTCGCGGAGCCGCGTCTTTCAGGCTATGTGCCGAGGCCGCCTTCGGCGGCCGATCGAGTGGCTGTGGATAATATAACGCGGCACGTCGATCGCGGCTACGTGACGACACTGTGCGTCGCGACGCCGCTTATTGCTTTATTTGTGAATTATGGATGTGGGTGTATGTGTTTTACCACGTTCGGGTGCGTCGAATTTGCCCGGACGGAATGATTAGCCGAAATCGAACGGTGGACAAAGTTTCCACATCGTTATGGAAATGACCATTTTTTTAATATTCTCAACTTCTTGAATATCCTGTGAAATATTGAGTTGTGACTCTGTGGGACTTGATCTTAGGTAGTGTGTGAATGTGTCTTCGGACTTTTTGTTCTGAAATAATGACGTGCAATCGCTACGCGATGCAAAAAGATTTTTCGGGATCTTAACGACGTTACATAATTACCACATATCCGTAGTTTCAGTTCGTACGTAAAGTTTTTAAGAATAACCTCAATTTTTTGGTGAAAACCATGTATGCATGCCACCCCTTAGAATAGCCCCTAGAATTTTGGTATGTAACCAATTCTTTTGATACTGTAAAGTATGTATGTTCCGTTGTGTTATTGAGAAACGATTCGACGATCCATCGTCTAAATCTCGCGTTTGTCGTTACCCTTGGTTATGAAAAAGTGACTCACCCTGTAGCCGAGAGGCGAGAAAGTAGAAAATCTGTCGTTGATTAGTAATTTCCTGTTCTTCCGGAATCGGTGGATGCAGGCTATATCGTTTCTACGCCAGTTTGCCTCTGCGGATTTCTGGTCCGAAATTTCTGAAAATTGGAATATCGAGAGGTAACGTTACGGTGCATTTAGAGAAATTGGAAGATCCGATGATAAAATCTGTGATTTGGAATGCAGTTTTTACATCGTTTGCGTTATTTTTAGTAATCGCTCGTAACTACCGTATGTATTACATGTGTGAAATTTCGGTTTTGCCGTTGCAATGGCGTTTCTGCTTTAGATTTAATTTACTTTCTGATTAATTCAGATCACCTTACCATACGTTTACCCTGAACGTTATCAATTGTAAGACAGAATTTTATTTCCGATGAGAATTGCAAAATCGTGAAACGTAAGTAGCGGGCACTGGTTGGAAGTTCTGTACGAAAAGTTGCTAAGATTCGAAAATAACGGTCTTTAAAAAGCCTGATTCCGTACCCTCGCCTCTCAGTCTAGGATGACGCAGCGTTGTAAACCTAGACACGCTCTCTTTGAACACAGTCGGCGGCTTTGAAATGCTCCGCGATTACGAAACTCGCGGAAGCCGTGCGGGCGCTGCATCTCTTGACTCCTATTTATCCCTCTCTCTCTATCTCTCTCTCTCCCTCTCCAACTCTCTCTGTTTCGCGTCCGTACTTGTACTCGGTTAATTTTCAGCAGTGAAAAAGGAAGAGATAGCCAAAGAGTGAGAGAGAGAGGGGGGGAAAGTGAGAACGGAGCGACCGGGTCGCAGCGCCACCATCGAACGCAAAAGAGAGAAGCGAAGAGGCAAAGAGGGAGCGAAACTGAGAGTACCAGCGTGTAGCGAGGGGATGAATCCAATTACACGCAAACCTCGCACCTACGGCCCATTACGTCGCGCTATCCGCGTCTCTCTCGGATCCGTAACGACGCGAGCGTCGGCCTCCGTTTCACTTGTGGATTTGCGGTGAACGCGGCTCTCTCAGCCGGCTCGCTGGCTCGCCTTCTTCCGTCTCGCTCGCGGCGCGCCGTCTCCGTCCCTCCGATACCGGGTCGGCGGCGTCGCGTCTGTGTGACCGCGCACACAGAGATCAGAGCCGTCGGGTTGCTGCCGCGGCTATATTTCAGCCGGTCGGAGCGGCCGCGGGAGCCTCGCGACCCTTCAATTACGGCTGAAAGTTTAGGTCCGCCTCCGTTTTTAGATCTAAAAGGCATGCGCGCGCCTTTCGACGCTCCGTATACAACGACCCGCGCGGACCGAGAGCCTCTGGAAGCGAGGAGAGCAACCGCGACGCCGCCACCAACGCGCTTGCCTCTCGGTTAATAATAATAATGATGGTGTGTGTGTCTGCGACTAGCGGAACACCCGGCAGGCGAGGCGACACATTGAGATAACGGTAACGAGCACCGAGAGTCGGCGTCTACGGTACCGCGGTGACGGAAACGAAGAAGAAAGTCTAATTCGACGAAGAGATGGCAAATTCGCTGCGTCGAGGTAGGCTATCGGCGCCGCTTTCTGGTCCCTGCTTTTTCACTCCCGGCCGACTACGTCGAGAATGTACGCGAGCCCACCCAGAGAGATCCGAAATCGCGGGCGCTCACGCCTCACGCCTCGCGCCTCACGCCTCGCGCCTCCTTTCCCTAATTCTCCCCCTCGTTTTTGATCTCTTTTCATCACCCCCGTCGATCGATACGCGGGGAAATCCTGATTCGGGACAGCCACGTGCACCGGTGGTTCATGGAACGCGAACAACGGCTGCCGCTTCATTGTCCTCGGGCCCCCGCCGACCTCTGGGATCAATGGAAATCCTCCTGCAGACTCCCGCCGCGCGACGAGCCGCCGACGTATTCACCAATCCTGCTTGACTCACCGACGGGACCATCAGACCCCGGAAAACGCGCTCTGCGCCCTCTGCGTCGCCTCCCAAATGGCCCGCATCCGCATGGCCGTGCAACGCCGACACCTCACAATAAGCACCTCGTGCTAATGTTCCCGGCCTTTCCCTCCTTTCGATCGACGCCCTGTCGGTCCCGAGACAAACCCGGCTCGCCTTGGCTCCGGCCGACGACGAGTGTCACCGTAGTTTGTCGCTCTTTCCTTCTCTCCGCGATCTGGTGAGACTTTCTGACCGTGACGAAATTCTGCACACTCGCTCAGATTGGAGAGCTCGAAAACGGTCCGTTATTGGTTATCTCTTACTTCATCTGTATCTTTGATATTTTTTACTTCCATCTGCGCGTCAAGTTCAACCAAGGATGGTCGGTCATGCTCCGACCGAAACTTTTTGATAAAGTATTAATATTTTTGGCAATTGACCGTCACACCCAAGAATTCTTTCTTTCAAAGTTAATTACCTATGTGAGATATTTATACGTGTGTATAACTCACGCTATGATCAAGGGAGATAATAACAGGATATTTTTCGGAGACTATGCAGTGGTTATTTTATATTATGTTACGTGCATTAATCGTTATCGATAAGCCTCTATCCTGCAGGCTGCGGATACCATCGACTATCGTATGTAAATATTAAATTCAGAACAGGGAAACGTTAAAATGAGTCAGAAAGAGAAAGTCGTCTACTAGACTTCCAGATGTCGTTTCGTTGTTTGTGAAGTTTTTCCGCAACACCCACCATCCACCCCAATAAACGCATCGGAAAAACTAACTGATGTGAGAAAACAGGATTACAGCTCACGACACGCCTTGACTCCGTCAATTTTACGAATGTCATCACCATCTGAGGAGAATCAAACTGCACATTCAAATTCGACTTCAGCCTAGCTAAGTGATTATAATAAAGTCTGCGACGAAAGTACCCAGTTTTCCACGTCCACCGTCTGCGTCACCGGCGTTGCGTCAAGTAAACTGAAATCTGACGTGCCTGTACACCGACTAGGGTAGTCGAGCATGCCGAACGACGGAGGCCCCTTTCCATCCCCTTTTTCCCCTGCAGGCTGACTGTGACCTGCCATCAACGGCGGGTGGAAACCCGAGACGCGCTACATAACAGAAACTTCTTTGAGCCTGAGGGTGAGCAGGCAAGATGCACCAGCGTCATCTCAAAACCTTCGAAGGACTCGGAGTCGCGGTCCTCGCGCAGTGTGTGGCACCTGGCTAAATATGCAGAGGTATGCGCGTCCTGGAGGCCGCGATTCGCTCGGTCGATGTGAAATTTCTAACCCTTTCGTGAAAGTCGACTCGGTATGTGACGAGAATCGAACACGGTATGAAGTAACCGTTTCTAGGTTAATTTTCAGACGAGTTTGCGATTTAAAAATTTCATACTACACGTGACTTTTTCAAATTTTATAAGGAAAACCATCGAATTGGCTAAGATATCGATTAAATGTAATTTTTTCATACATGATGCCGGAAAATGAATCACTCGCGGGTCTGTTTTTGTGTCAATTCTAATTTTTCAGGCATCGGCTAAACCTCTCTGTCCCTCTGTCACACTTTGTCATGTTTTTGAGACGGACAATCTTTGCAAAAGACGATGCAAGTAGACGTTATACGCGAAACATGCCCCTTCCACGTAAACTGACAATGAGTGTTCGAATTTCACTTAATACAAAACTTTTCACACCAGAATATTAATGACTATAATTAATTTCACTAAATTCTACGTTCCTGAGATAGACGTAAAGAACAGTAAACGAGCGTAGCAGATGCAAAAGATGCATGCATAACCGTTATAAGCAGACCAACTTTTCATCCGAGAACAAAGCGGAAGTCCTAATGCTGTGCAAGAACCGTCCTTCGTTAGGAATATTTTTCAGATCCCTCTTCCTGCTTTATAAATTTCCGGTGTCCTTGGTGGAAAGTAGCTAAACGTTGTTCAAAAGGAATGCTAAAAAAGAATGAGAGAGTAAGAATGTATATCAAGTTCGTCAATTCTTTGATAAAACTCCGCAAATCGATCCTCGAGGAATGTGAGGTAGAATCGCGAGACTGCACAGCATGCCGGCCGGATATACGCAGCACGTACCGCCGAAGCACAGCCGACGCTACGCGGCGCATGTAGCAACCCAGAGTCCGTGCGACCTTCCTTTTTCCGAGAAAGCCCACCACTCCGACCAACGTCGTCGCCCACGGATATTTTATCCCCCGGAAATTCGAAGCTCCTCGTCGGTTGTAACAGGGGGTCGGCGTCGCGTCGCGACTATCTCTGCTCCTTCCAACCCCCGCGATCATGCATAGGCATATATACCGTGGTGGTGCGATACCATCCGTATATGTATATACGCATATCCAGGCAGAACCCGAAGCCCGCGGTGATCGTCCGACCGCCAGCTGCCTTCCGAGGAACCAACGAGGCTTGGCACCGGCTGAGCTCTCCCTCTCCCTCTCCCTCTCCCTCCCCCCCGTTCCTCCCTCGGAGTCCGACCGCGCCATGCGTGGAATCTCTCCGAGAGATTCTCTCGCTCCCTCTGCCTCCCTGCCGTCCCACCGCCGACGAGCCGGATGCCGAAGTCTTGTCAAAGGTGTAATGACGCCGGGACAATTATTGTCCCACTCGACGCCGGCTGTCCCGGCCCGCTTCGGCTCGAGTCGACTCGAGTCGGTTCGCCGCCTCGCCGCAGGCCGTGAGTGTCCCGTACGGGACTCAAGGCGACGAAGCCGCCCGTGAACGGACTAGTCGAGTCAGATATGAATCTTCTGCGGCAGCCCGGTCACGCCGAGACGATGGCGGGGATACAGAGAGCGGGATGCGCGCCGACGATAATTTATTCAGTTTGGGCCTCGCGCTCGTCCGCGGCGCATCACTTGAGACCCGGGTTTCCGGGCTCGAGGATACGCGCCTCACTCGACATCGAAATCGTATTCGTCGCGGATAACGGACGAAATACTTGCAGCGAAATGATGCATCGAGCGCCTTTGCCTTATGCCAGAGTGGCGATCGAATTACTCACGCTGGATGAAAATAAGGCACGCTCGCGTTATTGGAAAAATATGTCGGCCAGAGTGGAAAACTCGAGACTGACAACTTTTTTTTTTTTTTAGGTCTTCGGTAAACGAGAGGATTTTATATTCCTAGGGTTGTTTATCAGGTTTTTAGATTCTTAATTTCAGGCTTCAATCAGTCGATATGTATTCTAAAGAGCTAGACACGGGACTTGATTGTATCTCAGGCGGATATTTGAAACACTGCAGTTAGTACTCTGTATTTGACCAATGTTTCAATAATCTTGACAATTGATCACTGTGCAGTCTTACATGAAGAATTTATTTTGAAGATCGTAAAACTGATCGAGCCGAAGTTCTTCTGTCAAAAACGAATAAAACACGAAGTCTGACCTCACTTTTCGGTGAAAGGAAACGTAGTAAAAAGTGGAAATCCAGGAGGGAGAGAAGAAGAAATGGTGAAGGTGCAGAAGGAAAAGAAAAAGGCGAGAAATTGATGCAAAAAACTGTCGCAACCGTCTCTCCTGCGGAGAGTTATAATCGACTTCAGTTATTGCCGATCACTTTGAAGGCCCATTTTATTGGCTCCTCGAGAAAAGAGATCGATATGTCCGACGGTATCCCGTCTATGTATCTATAACTTGCCGCGAGAAGGCTTTAAACAATAAACATTGGAATCTTGGATCGATAAAATTGTTGATTCAGATAACATCGCATAAACAAACGAGGCTGGCTGTGAGGTTAGGGTACGGCTTATGATTGCTCACGGACTGCATTTCACTTGGACCTCAGTTCAGAGATTTCTGGTCGTAGTTATTCGACATCCAGTGATTTTTCAACAATTTCTTGAAATATATTAATAACTGTACTGTAACAGTAATAACTGTTCTTTATTTCATATATTTCATTTTTCAGTCGCCATTTTCATTGTCAATTCTTCAGTTTTTCAACGTTGATCATGAATTCTCAATTAGATAACGATAAGAGAGTAAATTCGTAAAGTTTTTATGCAGATGTTATTACACTCTTCATTTCCTCGATGTCACTAAAGAGAGCTGAACGAAATTCCCCTCGAATTTCAAATTAGTAAGATTAGTAAAAAAAACACACAAATTCGATGATTTCAAAATTGTTAGGTATTGCGAGATAACGATCTTTCTTAAACGAGCACTGTTACATATCAACGTTACAAACTTCAGCCTTCCATTCGTCGGCGTTTCGATTCGGAATCTACGTCCACCGGATTTCATCGCAATCTAGAAAACAAGCGCTCCCTGACCATGGGCTGAAAAACGGTTTTCGAATCACTGGCGATCATCGGCAACCCATCTCATTGGTATTATTCACATCGAGGACGGATGGCCGCGGTGCAGGGTAAAAATAAACAAGTGCGTTACGTGCCGGGGCCCTAAACTAATATACAAGGAAAGTCTAAACAAATCGATCCTCCGGGGATGATCCGTACCCGAGTCTTAAGCCTCTTTGTTCCGTCGCTAAAGACCAAACACGGTCCTTATCTCTCACTCGCTCCCTCTCCCTCTTTCTCTCTCTCTCTCTCTCTCTCTCCCTCCCTCTCTCTGTCTCCCTCGCCTTTTCTGGCCCACTCCACCACGCCGCTAGCCGCAACTCCTCGCTCTCGAGTCTCGGCCGGCCGGCTGGTGTACCGCAGCACTCAACGGAGGCCGGTCGTTTATCTAAATGGCTACTGGGTGGCCTGTCTAACTCCGTTTGGTCCCGGCGAACGAAAGTTACGCCCGCGTCGCATGTAGCGTGAAAACGAACTGAACGGGTGTGCAGCGTCGCGTCGATTGGGAGACTTCGAAGGACTTTATCCTGCCTAATAAAGATTTCTACACTTTTTTTTATTCTTTGATGTACTCTAGAAAATTGTAATTTAGGTATAATCAACGATATCTCGCGTAGTTGTTCGTCACGTTAATTAGCTGCAACTAAAGAACTTCGTCTATCTGATTCTATACATTGGACGATTGTTGAGAAAAATTTTGTCTCGATTTTCATCCACTTCCTAATTGTCCGTCGAAACCTTTCGATGTCTTTTTAACCCTCTTTTACTTTATGCTGATAATCACATAGGTGTGTAATTGTGTATATATCATAATTTAGACGTTATAATTGTAGATATAAAATTGAGTTTGTATAGAGATAGCTGCAGAGATGGCTGTTGTTTGTGACAATGTTGTGATATTATTGTTAGAGTAGCCATCCAGAATGAAACTATGATAATTCCTGTAGTAGTAGATCCAATTATTTGGATAAAGTCGCAAAGATTTCGATACTGTAGTAAATTATTTTCAATGTTCACGTTCTTTTTAAAAAGCAAAACAATTTGAAACACTCAAACCATTGAGTTATACATGATCGGATTAAATGCATTACATATAGGGGATTCCACGTCAAATCGAACGAAAAAACGTGATTTTCTCCCCGACCACTTTTGACATTTTCGCCCTTTTACTGACTTGAAGTTCGTATTGAAAGCATCAAATCTGAATTTTTTCAGATTTTCCTGACCAAGCATTGTCTTACCACAGCTAGTCGAAACATAAGCTTTTGACAATTTCTCTTCAAGTCAACAAAGCTTGAAATTCAGATGACATATGGAAAAGGTTACAAAGTTTCGCATATTTGTATCAAATTTCTAAATATAATTTTGTGCGATTTTTTGTGCCCCGTTAAAGCATAGTTGTTATGAAAAATCTTCGAAAATCTTCCGTGACAAAATAGTGCCCTAATCGAGTGGCTGAATTTTTTACAAAGCATGTCTTTTTCAATACAAAAGATTGTTTACAAGTTTCGTAGTGAGCGGAAAAGTAGTTCAAAAGTTACAAGTAACAGTCCACATGGAACTGTGAAATTTCTCATCCATACGTACTAAAATGCGGCGATATGAACGGTGAAAGTTACACAATCGGTATTACGATAGGCAACACATTATTGAATTCTTACCTTGGATGAATATGCTTCAAAAATATTGTCCAGCAGTACGGAACGCACATATCGTGTCACAAATCGTAATAAATGATAGACTGAAGTGAACTCCTCAAGAAAAAGCCGTCAACTGTTATAAACAACACGCGTAACAATTGAAGATCGGGCTCGAGTGCACAGCAGCGCCACGCGTAGGGTGAGCGAATAGCTCGCCGCGCCGCGAACTTTGAACCGAATTCTCGCCACTGTGTGAATATTTGCTGTTGATATATCTTTCGAACGACTGCACCGCCCACGATGAAGTTTTCAGACAACCCTTCGCATTGAAGAAGGCACGCTGTGTATAAATTGTAGCCCATTCGATTGGAGCACTTTTCAGTTTCGAATAATTTGCGCGCATATTGTATCAAAGCTATACTAAAACGGGGTATGAAAAATCCGAAAAAATACTCTCGAGCAGTTCACAAGCGAACCTAAAATTTTTTCAATGTCGTCCAGATTTTAGGCTATGTAGGCGCGAAAAATTAAAACATTGTTCAAATCAATTTATTGAATGAGTTGTCGTGAAGAAATCATGTATCGAAAATATCTGAAAAGATTCAAAGTTCGTCTTTTCAATATCTACTTTGCCTGTGTGAAAGGGTAATCAGATTAAGTTGCTGCCGACCTAATCGAATAATGAAGTGGCGCATTAGACCTCCTATATTGTATAGATGGGTGAAAAGTTTCAGCAAGTGAAAATTAGACGGGTAAATAAACGTCGGAATGCATCGTGACAGATTTAATTTGTAGAATCGTAAAAATTTCCCTTATCGCCAAAGGATTAAAGCGTGGCTTCTTTTGTTAGATGATCATTGTACGTGACTAAGGCTGGGTGCTATCTCAGAAATGTTCGAATATCTCACGATATGAACGGTGAAAGTTACACAATCGGTATTACGATACGCGACACATCGTTGAATTCTTACCTTGGATGAATATGCTTCAAAACCTTGTCCTGCAGTACGGAACGCACATATCGTGTCAAGAATCGTAATAAATGATAGACTGAAGTGAACTCCTCAAAAAAAAGCCGTCAACTGTTATAAACAACACGCGCAACAATTGAAGATCGGGCTCGAGTGCGCAGCAGCGCCACGCACAGGGTCAGCAAATAACTTGCAGCGCCGCGAACTTTGAACCGAATTCTCGCCACTGTGTGAATATTTGCTGTTGATATATCTTCCGAACCACTGCACTGCTCACTATGAAGATTTTAGACAACCTTTCGCATTGAAGAAGGCACGCTGTGTATAAATTATAGCCCATTCGATTGGGGCACTTTTCAGTTACGAATAATTTGCGCACATTTTGTATCAAAGCTATACTGAAACGGGGTATGAAAAATCCCATAAAATACTCTGGAGAAGTTCACAAGCGAATCTAAAATTTTTGGGAAGGAAGTTTTTTCATATGTCGACCAGGTTTTAAACTATGTAGGCGCGAGAAATCAAAACATTGCCGAAATCAATTTATTGGATGAGTTGTGAAGAAATCATCTGTCGAAAAAATCTGAAAAAATTCGAAGTTCATCATTTCAATACGTACTTTGACTGTGAAAGGGCAATCAGATTAAAATCCGTCAGGGAAACCGACCATTGGATTCAACGTGGAATACCCCATTTTCATATTTATTATTGGCGAAATTTTACTGATCACAGAAGTTTCTTACAAAGGTCCAGTTTTCACGTATGCAAAATCTGTATGATTGCTCTGCAAGAGACCCTGGATTTGGAATGAGAATAGCGATTCAGTAAGGAAGCGGATCTCAGTTTGCGCCTCGGTCGCGATGGCTCTGTAATTTTCCCCTTCGCACACACACACACACATACACACTGACATATCTGCCTCCGTCGGCTTGTCGGTTGCAGGGCGCGGGCCGATCGACGCCTAACAACGAATCGATAAGCGGCCTTCCCGCCCCCCGCCACCGTTCTTGTACACAACTACGCTGCCTATGACTTCGCCGCCTCGACGAAGATCCGGAGCCGTGCAGGATGAGATACGACGACGTCGGTGTCGCGCTATTTAGACGAGTCGACTCGTCGACGGAAGGCAAACGCCTGAATACCCGCTGCACCGTCGTCGACGTATATCTCGACGTTTGTACAGCGGTGATGGCGAGTCGGCCAGAATCAGCAACGGGGGAATTTTCGGTACCTTCAACCTGCGGGCGAACAGCTGCGTACAAAATAACGACGACGCTTGGTTTTCGTTTGTTTAAACCGCAGATTTTTACAGGTGTGCCTCTTACGCGTCCGTTGATACCGCGACGCCCCCGCATCGCATCGTCACGTCATCGATCAAGTATAGTTTCAGACGTATAAGACGAGCCCCGCCCAATCATCGACGATTTTCAAATGCGATACTTGCGTGACTGTCGCGCAGGCGAGGTGTAATATCTAATTTTTTGCGAAAATAAGCAGGGATTTCGAAATGGTATTCATAGGTAGGGACGCGAGTGGAATCCTTCGAATTACCAATCTTAGTTCGTGGAAGAAACGGTCTTTGACGTAACGGTGTCGCGTGTATGTCAATAGGTAATAATTAGACATGAAACCCGACGCAGAGTACGAATTTTATTTAAACAAATCCCAAGGTCGTCGATTTTCTTTCTTTTGCCTTTTTTTATAACGTGAGTTTAAAGTCGGCGAAAAACATTTATTTTATACAATTCAATTTCAAAGATCTAAACTAGGAAAATGTAGATGTTGATTTTTACGACTTTAAAGTGGATTCCGTATCCACAAATATGTGAGAATATCCAGAATCATTTCTGACGATTGGAAGATGTTGTTTTTATCAGTATGGATAGGATGTTGACAATTTTAGTAAAATACTATGTACATTTGAAAATAAGGTTAAGGTAGATATTGTTATTTCGAAATAATGCAAGTTTTCATTTGTATGATCTTGAGTTTTTCGTATGATTGACGATTTGAGGGAAAAAAATCGTTATAAATTGCGAAATTGTATTCGGTTTGCGAACGTGATTTGAAAATTCCTGCGATATCCCGATGAACAATTCTTCGTGTGGAATCGCCTCCCAGACCTTCAATTATAATCCTCTATTCTCTTCTATCCCTTCTCTCTCACACTCCCTCTCTCTCTCTCTCTCTCTCTCTCTCTCTCTCTCTCTCGTCGCAAGCTGTGGAACTCGCTTCCACTTAACGTGAGGAATTTGCGAACAATGCAGCTGGGCTTAAGAAGGCCGCCGTGCACGGCTTCTTCTTTAGTTCCTGCGGTATAAGAACGAACTGCCCGTAGCCTGTCGTCGTTGCCTCTGTTTTTTTTAAACTTGACTTTTTATCTTAATTTCGGTTCGACTCCCAGGTGAATATTGTAACCCAAGCACCGTCATCTTACCGTAGCAATTATTAAATCTATGTAGATAATTGGGCTCAAGTTGTTACGTTACTGCTTGCGGTATCAAGTTACCGTTAGAAATAATCTTCGGCTGGATCCATTCTTCGTTTTGCAACAATATCTGTAATAAACGCGAGACTCAGTCTCGGGATTTTGAACAAACCATACACGTGTAGCCCACGAGGCTGAAGCTAGGAACCAGAATTAGACGTCAAAGGTTCTAATGGTCATTCGAACAAGGCAGTAAATTCCGGAAATCAAAAGTTTGTGAAACACCTTGAACCCCCAATACTTGTACAGAAATATGAAGATAAAAGTGAACTGCATTTTTCCAATTTCAAAAAGTTTTAAGGGTTTGGCTGCTAGCTTCAGCTTGATACGTAGATTCTATTCGCATCCGTTTTTTTTTTTTCGTGCTGCAAAATTTATTAGGTTCCGAATATTTTGATCCCCCGCAGCGGTACGTGATTTGACAAAGAGAAATTGCGAAAATTTATGTGAAAACGGCAGTTGTGATCAATCGTATCTGCGGAATCATTTACTTGGAAATTAAATGAATGATTTCGATTTATTATCATTGATTCCGACTGATTTATATAATAGGATAAAATAGGAAAAAATTATATTTTAACGAGTTTTAACCATTCCGAATTTTCCGCAAGACTTACATGAAGTTCCAACGTTTGTTTAACGATTTCCTGACGGCCGTCACGTTATTTCAAGTGACTCGCAAGGATTTCCAATGATTTCAGTCACCCATCTCGATTCATTCCCGGTAACTTGAAAAGTTTTTCAGTAATTCAAAATCCCCTGATTCGAATTTCGATTTCCAACGGTTAAACGTTTGATTTCCTCGACTAGACGTAGCTGCGAACACTGCGTTTCCCCCTCCGGAAACTGGTTCCGCATTTGGAGTTTCACGGCGTCTGCGGCCACCCGGTACGACGTCGAGGCGTTCGGGGACACCTCCGTGGAAAGGCCGACACTTCCCCCCTTTCCTTTCTGCCCGTCGCGACGCCCCCGTTTCACTTGCCAGCGCGGTGCGCAGCTTTGACGGCCCGTTTGCCGACGAGAGGTCGCGGCCACTAAGCCTCGCGTATACCGGGTGTCGCCGTATGGTTTTCATCGAGCAATGCATCCAGGATATTGTGCTTAACAATCTCCATATCGTATAATTGTTAATTTTTATTTGCAGTGAAAACGGGACGAGTCGGGAGGCTGTAGACTTTATACTGAATTTCAATTTCTCATGTTAATAAGTAGGTACCTAAGTTTGGTAAATTTTTTTTTTCAACTCCTCTTGTTCTGCAAACTGTTCATGTAGAGAGGGGAAAAAACAGGATTTGGCCAATTATCGAGGTGACGTAGTCACGAGGATTTATTCACACGGTATTGACGGGGTTTGTTTGTATTACAGACAACCGGAACGTGTTGTTAATCGAATTCAAATTGTTAGGATCTCGATTCGCAGCGTTGATTTTGGAGGAAACATTTATTTGAAATTAATTAATTAATTACTATGTCCTGAATAAAATTCAGTTTCATACTAGATCTTTAAAAGTTTAATTTTATCGATTTGTTTCCGCTTTTCTTGCAGCGGTATTGATCGACTTTCCCTTTCTTGTATCACCGTTGCTTATGCCGCTGTATGAGTATTTGGCGTTGTATCCTGCTTTTTAGAATCTTGTGATCAGGACTGTGTCATAATTGTTAGGTTGGAATTCCCATTACTCATGAATGAAATCGACGGAAACGATGCTTCTGTATAAGAAAAACTTGTTCGCAGGGGAAATTCGTTGGTCAGAAAAAGTCAAGGAAATATGTTCGTTTCGAAAATCAGGGAATAACGCATATCTTGTGTAAATTTTTATTTTCAAACTTCACGAATGTATAATGTCAGAAAAGATCGATCGAATATTATATTATTATATTTAATGCGGAGACGGCAGAGAATCACAACCGAGTAAATTTAACATTCTTTGAATGTCCAGTGCTTGCAAATCGTCTTCCTGTTTTCTGTGAATTGAGTTTTTGCATGACGAACGATTTGGTAAATCTGTCAAATTCAATGGCTTGTAAGATTTATTATAATTATTAGTTTTGACGAAATTGAGCGAATGAGATCTGATTAATTTGTACAGTTTCTCTGTTTTATACACTTATAAAAATTGCATTTATTTTCCATGCAAAACTCTGTCATCCACAAAATCAGGAAAGAATATTTTTGCCACGGAGAAGGTGAGTTAAAAAAACACAAGGAATACTCGGATCGTATGGAAGTTTGCCGGTTATTTCCACAGGCCTCTTTTCACGGGTCCGTTGTATCCAGAATCTGTCGACCCACGTAACGCGAAACTGCGCGTCTTCCATCTACACCAAGAAAGGAATCACGTGGCACGTATTCTCCGTGGAACGTGTCTCAGCCAGTGACGCAAGAATACTCTAATAGGTATTCCCATAGCGTCGACGGGCCCGCCTGTGAACATCGCATATTGTTCGGGTGACCCGGTAGCGAGACGTGTGAGGCTGAAATTAGTGACGTCAACGTAACGAAACGTTAAAAAGAGGCAGCAATGTTTTGCACACAAATTAAAAATAATTTAAAAGTTGTTTAATTTGCAAACTACGAGTTTGTCGGTGCTGCGCGTAACACAGAGTCTACCGCAATTTCAGACAATCCTTTAACGAGATTGTCAGAATCTTGCAGCCACCCGGGTACTATTTTTTTCTTACAACGAATAGGCCTGGGCCACGTGACGCGACGCCGTCGCAGGTTCCTTAAATCCTGAAACCGCGTCGCGTGACGTCGAGAGACATCGACGGGATGATAAACACACGCCGACGCGTCCAAGCGTGAAAAATCGCGGGCAACCGATAGAGCCGGGAATCCGTCGCGACGTCGGCGTCCCCGGAATACCAGCGGCTGTGGTATAATACGTATCTCGATTCGATCTCTCGAACAGCCGGCGCGGCACGCGATGTTAAGCCGAGCGTCATCGTGTGGGTGTAAAGAGGTGCGACGTACTCGAGGACTGATCGATGATAATTTTTTCTCCTTTTTCCCCTCCCTCTTTTTTCGCGGACGCGTAGCGAAATTGTCCCGTGACTCGCGACGTCGTTGTTGGCTTCGTTGCGCAATTCACGCCGCCGCGCCGCCGCCTCCGATCCTCGAGTTTGCAGCCTTTTAGCCTTCGCGCACGGTCACTGATCGTTGCGTAACGCTAGACGCGAGTCGAGCCGCGACTCGTCCTATGTACATACTTATACATCCGCAGAATGCCGCTTTGGCACACCACGGCAGAAAAGCACCGACCGCGATCTACGCTCCAGACGGAGCGCGGCTTTGTCGGCTGGTCTGACCACAACTCCCCTTCACCCCCCCCCCCTCCCCCCCTTCGCCCCCTTCACCCCATCCCACATCGCTCTCTAACCGAATCGCGGTCTCCACGAGTTAAAGTTCCACCCTTCAACAGGTGTTTTACTGAAATACAATATATACGCGCAGGCGCAATTGAACAACTACCGAGTCGAGTTTGCGAAGTTGTTTCCAACAATTTACCTACCTCTCTTGATTTCCTACTCGCACCTTGCATCGATACGGTACCTCTATGCGGTGCACTGCTGCACCCTGTACTCGTTATATCGTCCCTGTTGCATGTATGCGCATTGTGTACAGGCACCAAAGGATATGCGAGCATCTATGTAAACGGCTTGGCTGAAGGGCCCTTGCTGTTATTTTACAGGCGTGTAATATGACGTGGATAATTGCTGTGAAGAGATTGAGGCTGTTCCAGATGTAGACGTACATGCGCGTTTCCTTGTGTAAATTCGTAACCGGTTAGGTGATAATTGTATTATGGTTTACGGTCGCATCATTGCGGAACCTTAACTGCACGTCGTGAATTTTGTTTTTCGCGGTTTTAGGTACAAAGAATGGGATATATCATGGAGTTTGCTAGAACCTACGGAGAAACACTGTAATCTGCACTGCGATACGTCACGCGAAGACTAAGGAAAGAGAAATCTTGAAAACTTTCCAAAGATCCAAAAATTTTTATTATTCGGGATTCACGCACGATATTTGTAACAAACATGGAACAGTCGGGAGAAAAACAGCATTTCAGTTATGGAAAAGCTGATCAAACATAGAAAATTCTTTCGATTTGATTTTTTTTAACTAGTAATGCAGTGCAGTTTGGTACGACGTTCATCACTGTAGTTTCATTTCGACACTAAAAACACTAAAGTTATTTGTGTATCGCGTTTTGGTCAGAGCGTGCAGAGGATTTTTCGTTCAGAGCTCCGTTCGTGTTATTAAACTGGACTACGTATTGTGTTGAATACTTTTCCTTTAAAACTATTTTTTAGAATCGATTCATGTCAAGCTGGTATTATGGAAAAACAATTTGTTCTCCGAGTTAATATTCACAAAACGGAGACGGCCAGAAATTTATCTTCGTGAACTCTCCTTTAAGTTTTACGTCAGCAATTACTTCCGCCTAAAATTTACTGACAAGTTGGCTTCTCATAATCAAGTATGAGATTAATTACGTTTTTAAAGCGATGGTCATGATAATCAAAAGAGAAAAAGTTTTAGCTCTTTGTGCCCTTTCGTTCCAAATTGAACCCGTAAAGTTCGAAGTGTGTACGAAGACACCCGTTTATTATGAAATTGACCCAATTTGACGTATGGGAAAAAATTGAGATTAAAAATTTTGTACCATTTGTGAGTCTTCAAAATGTGTGCAGACTTATTTAAAAGACTAATTATGTAAAGGGCTGTTTATTTCCTTAATCGTAAAATATGAGGTGAAACTTTGTCAATTGTGAACTTGCAAAGTGGCATATTGCATATTGTTGCGAATTACGTATTACGTATCGTATAAAATAGAAACAAGTACAAAAGCCTGTTTGCGCTTACAAATCGGGCCAACGGTGTGGAAAATTTACATCTCCGCATCCCTTTTGTGCGAAGGGTCAGAACGAGAGAGATTGATAGAGAGGGAAAACGGATTTTCATTAATTCGAATGGATTTTGTTAAGCTGTTGTTATCTCGAACGTCATTGCCAGTCGAGTGCTTGAAGTACAGTCGGCTATTTTTAAACCATTTACGTCACACTATTGTTCGCTCGTGCGTTTTCATTTCTCAACCAATCGTATTCATCGCCGGTTGGACAAGGTCGGACATGAAGGATGTCACCTGCAGCAGGGCCGTGAGCTATGCGGTTGAAATTATAAACTTTTTTAATCGCACCTATTCGAGCCCCTTTCGAGTTCCCGTATCGTACTAATGAAGAATCACGTCACGTCTCAACCGTCAGCCTGATCACTCGAACTCTTACGAGCGTCTGTTTTGACGTTGCAAAAAAAAAAAAAAAAAAAAAAAATTCTACACATGGTGACAAACATTCTGTTTGCAATAATAATTGAAGCTTTTTCGCCCTCCGAACGGGGTTCGGAGGATTCCTGTATTACTGACGTACCGGCTTTTCTCGGGAAGTTTCAACCACCCGAAATCAGCTCCATTGCTCAACGGGTGTTGACGTTGCTGACGGTACGCGACGGTCCGTCGGTAAAGCAGGAAACCCAACCCCTAGTTTAGTACCCGAGCTTAACGTCGCCGGCGCTTTTGTACCGCGAGCTTCTCTACGGAGCGCGGCTTCGCGTTTTGATTCGCGAGGTAGCCGCCTGATGTCGGTACGGTATCGTTGCGGTATCGCCGATCACGGTACCTACATTATATGATACGTATTACCACTCAAATATCCCGCGAAAAACAGCCCGGGAATTGAAATTTCCGGTTCGTGTCCTCGTAGCTTTCCTAGCGTTGCTCTCTCGGTGGAAATATTTTTATCAATTTTACAACTGTACATTTTGGTGAAAAATAAGATGATACGAACTTGTTTAACGATGTATTATTTTCTTTGATTCGCAGGCCTTGAATGGGGCTGAAGGTACGGTACCGCCTGGACGAGTTTACAAGAAGGTAGCGATCGTCGAGAATTTCTTCGACATCATTCACGCAGTGCACGTCGACCTGGAGGGTCGTCCTGGAAAACATGCTGGCCAAAAGCGCACGTACCGGACGGTGAGTCCTTTTCCCTCGTTACAGACACATTCGACCGTCCCTTGCGCGTAGGCTGCTGGATCTTTGTACCTATTCTAGGACGTGGAAACGCTATACGTTGTAAAACTTGCGTAGGTCGCAACAGTCCGTACGGTAACTCAATCAATGGAATGAATTTACCAGTATACGCGTACCTTATACTTAACCAGCTCATACATCGTGATTATGCGAGTATTGTATAGCAGCTTGGAAATGATTTTCTCGCCATTTTGAAGCTTGCGGTTTGCTTCATTTGTAGGATCGAACCGTTCCTAAGACCGAGTTAACAAAAGGCTTCCATATTATACCGAGACTTGTTATTGCCTGAAAGATTCATATCGACTGTCGAAAAAAGAAGAGTTGTACGTTGTAATTTACGGGGAATCCAGCAACAATTTCGTTCAATGCTACACTGTTACAAATCACTCTTTTCTTTCTTACAATTCAACATTTCATCCTTGAGTTAAAAATTCGTGAAACTTGGTCTGTTATTAGTTGCACGATTCGGAATTTTTTTTACGTTGTACAAGGATGAAAAGCATACCTTGGAATTTTGATGGGTGCATATTCTCGGTAGCAGGCAGGACGCTTAGAACGATTATCGGCTAGACGGAGTTTCAAATAATTGATACGTGCCGAGTAGGCCAACAGATGTATCTTGCTCTAAATTTTTCTGCATTCGAATTGTTTCAACATTTTTTTCCATGCACGGTATGTCGGGTATTTCCGCGAGTATGGTTCCTTTCTTTCTACGAAGATATTCCATCCGGCGTTAACAGATTTCGCGGCAAAAGTTTCATTCTCTTTGTTATCTCAGTGCTAGGAAATACGAAGTGAAGTTTGTATCATGAAGTTAACTAAATATTTTTATTTCATCACTATTCTACAACTTCTGAATTGTAAAACGTCCAATAAATCAAAGCTCACTTATCCTACACACTCGCAGCCCGCGAGAACTAATTCAAAAGTCGTAAAAGAGTGACTGGGTTTTCACTGTTTCACTACGCTATAACGTTATGAACTTCAGCATCGTAACAAAACAAGATATTCTATACGTAGGATGAGAAAATGCAGAGACTTTTCTAACTTGTTTTACAGAAGTAAAACAAATAGTTAGGCCTTAGAGTCTTCGGTGAGGTATATTTAGCCACTTTCAAGGGAGAGATTCTAGTAGGTTTATTTCTGGGAACAGTTTTCGTCTAATTTGATCGCACGCGTTTCAACTATTTGCCAATTCACGTATCAGTAGCTTTAAAATTATTTCCATACAAGTTTTTATTTCAAGTGAAAGCTGTATGAGACTCCTGACCTATCCTAACGGAAGCAGGGTCGAGACTATTACTGAAAAAGTAAGCATTACACTCATCAAAAACTCACCAGAAGTTTCCCCACAAGCAAACTCCCAAATCATCGCTAATATATAATATACTTCGGAGAAGTTTACACGTACCTAAGTATATTCATGCCGCAGTCGCAGACGTTCCGCAGATATTTACAGACTCCCGAAGGAGAACTTGCGAGAGACGGTGAATCGGTGTATCAAGCCATTCATGCATTGAACACCGAGCAGTCCTTGAAGCGTCGATATACGTCGAGCGACGGTGCATTTCTCATTTTACGGAAGTTGTACGTAGGTACGTTCGTGTAAAGCGTATTCGAGCAACGGTAGATTCACGCAAACATTCTCGTCTCTCTCCTTTCCACCAATCGCAGCATCCGTCCGTCTCTCTCAAGCGGTCGTTTTCCTTTCCCTCTCTATATCGCGCCCTCTAATGTGGGCGATGTGTCTGTCTCTTTCTTTATCCTCCTCCTCTCCCTCTCTATCTCCCTCCCTCCCGTCCTCTCTCTCTCTCTTTCTCTTGCTCGCGGGCCGCGATCTGCTTGTGATTCAAAACCTGAGGACACTTGTTGCATTGCGCCCGCTTACACGCTCGCACACTTGAACGACGAAGCTGTGAAACTATTTTGCTTCGAGATTCTCTCTCTTTCTATCCTTTCCTCCTCGTCGCCCCCGCAGGAGACTTCTGAATCCCCGTAACGTACACTCGATTATTCTCGATTTCCGATCTTCAATCCCTCCGGAGACAAGCCGGCTGCGTAAACTTGGACGTTGAACTTGCAGCCGCGTTATCTGTCTTGTACCGCTCGAATGGAGTTGTCGTCAAACGTGATTCGGAGGTGCCATTGCCGTACGAGCATTACGCTATTCAGGTACGGAACAAGTTCTCCAAGTTATCGATACGCTAACTTTTTACTCGTTGGAACCAACTCTCATGTTCAACTACACGTACACACACTTTGAATCTGTCGGTACGAACCGGTTACCAATTATATGCATATTCGCTGACTGTAGTAACTTGTACCGACGATTGGTCCAGGAAATAACGACACTCGTGACTCTCAAATCGAACACAATTTACCCACATGTAATTATGTAACATTCTCTCTCGTCGTATGACTTGGTTTTTACGGTATTATTAGTATTCTTTGGTTTTTTGAACATTCTGCGTCATCCAGTGACAGAAATAGGTTTGTTTGATTCGAAATTGATGGAGAACGATGGGGTTGAGGATCGGCCGAAATTTCATGATCTTTTCAGATTTTCTAAACCGCTTAATTTTGTGCTAAAAGGTGAAACGAAGGTCGTGACGTGAAAAAATTTCTCATTAACAGAAGAGAGCTCTTTCTTGTTTGCAAGTGTGTACGATGTCGATAAAATTGGATCAGAAAATTCTGTGCTTTTGGATATAGAAGAGGTATTTTAGACGGTTGCAAGGAAACTATGCATAAAGAATCGTATAGAAATAATCAATTGAGCTTAAAGTTACTCGATTCTCACGTCGTAAAACTCGTAATTGGATATGGTCAAAATTGGAGAATTTGAATTTTGAAAATTCAGTATATCGCGACAAATGATCAAAGAAAAAATCCACACCAATTTCGTAGGTTCGAAAAATGATGGAAATCTTTTTGCATACGCCGTTTACAGCGCAGCGACTTTGAACATAGCAGAAGTGTTACGACAACCATCCTAAAAGTACCATGAAATTCGGAGGAAAAGTTGAATTTATCAGTGGGAGAACCGCCGCGCTGCCAAGTTGGAAGAATTCAGAGCTCGGATATTTCACTGTAACGTTGCTCTTCGCGAGTCGTAAAATTCTCCCCTGCGGAATGTGCAGAGCTTCCGTACGCACGGTATAAGGTTACGACGTAGATCGAATGTAGACTCCGTTACACCGGGATTCGATTCCTGAATGGTATCTCATTCCGGGGAGCTTGGCTGAGCGACCGGCAGGTTGTAGGTACGTACGTCCGTCTCGGTCTCCCGGAGGAAACTCCTAACCGAATCTATTGTCGCGAGTTTTACCGCGGCAAGAGAAGACACGGTAAACACATTTCAGAAATGCGCGAGTCTTGCGAATACAGCGAGAGGCGTACACCGTCGGTTTCCAGGGCTCCAAGGGTCTTCGGTCTTATCTTTTCTCGTCCTCTGATCAAGTTATGCGGGAGCTCTCACGTACCCCTGAAAAAAATGTTTCCTACCAAACGGTAAAGAACGCTGCAGCCTACGGGGAAAATAACTGCGAGGTGGAGAGAGACATCAAAGTGATTTTCTCCCCGTGGTTTCGCAACACGCGTGTATAATAACGGGGGCGGGTTTTCATGCGGTTAAGAAATTTCAAGAACGTGACGGATCAAAGATGCTGCAGCGTCTTTCTCACGACGCTGTATACACGGTAGCAAGTCACTTTTTCGCGGAAACGTCTCATATACGCATTTCTTTATTTATTTCTTTCACGATCACTTACATGATCAAAATACTCGAATCAGCGGATGACCGGTCGGAATGGTTAAAAGGCTGTCGATTCGAGTGGTTTTTTTTCGCGGATCGAAGGCCGGACAGCCGTGGCTATCCTCCGCGTCATCTCGTCTTTATCTAGCATTAAGGTCGCGGTCGATCGCCGCTGAGCGAATACGAAGGACTGTTTACGAGGGTCGCCCCCGTTCTCTTCTTGTTTCAGATCACCGAAACTTACGCGTTTCTGCCCCGCGAAGCTGTGACCAGATTTCTCCTCGGATGTACGGAGTGCCAACGACGCCCCAGGACGCCGAGCCCGACAAATCTCTCCGCCCAGTCGCAGACGACGCCCTTGGCGACGTCCGCGACGCCACCGAGTCCGACGCCCGCCACCGCCCTATCAGCGTCTCCGGTCCAGACGAGCCAAAGACCCAGGGAAGCGAGCCACGCCCCGGAAGGGAAAAGTCTATTCAATTACAGGCACCCGAAGCACCCGAAGGACAAGCCGGAGCAGGATACGAGCGCTGCTGGGAGGACCGGCGTCAAGGACAAGGAGGAGAAGTACAATCCGCTGAGTATCTCGAACCTCCTCAAGAAGGATCCTCCGGTCGTCGGGTTCCCCACCGCTACCACGATCACGACCACGACCACGTCGACGGAGAGCCTCGCCGAGTCCCGGCGAACCCCGGAGTCCGACAGAGCGAGTTCCCGGAGCTCGGCGTCCTCGAAGAGGCGGCGGATGCTTCCGGAGGGTCGGACGCCGTCCCCGCCGCCCTCGGCGCCCTTGGCGCGACCTTGGAGTCCTAGTATCGACCCGAAGGACACCCCCATCGACTACAGCCTGCCCATCACCACCACCTACTTGAAGCACCAGCAGAGGCTACTCGCCGAGAAGACCAAGCTCGCCTCGAAGACGGTCGAAGGACCGGCCGAGGACGACGCTCAGGTAGCGAATAACGTCGACACCGAAGCGCTGGAGAGGGAGAGGTTCTCCCCGGCTGCCGGGCTCATCGACACCAACCTCAACCTCCTCGCCACCATTCAACATCTTCACTGCCAGGTGATGCTTGCTCTTACCGAGAGGCTCAGACCCGCCGTTGTCCCTTCCTCCCTCGCCCTGCCGCAGGCGTCCTCCATACTCGCATCCTCGATGCTGCATCCCGGGATCTCGATTCCTTCTATCATAAACCAAAATCATTCCTGAGTTTGCCTTCAAGTCACACCCTACGGTTAATTCGACGGAGAGGTTCTGAATTAGTGTATTCCGGTACCTGCTTCGGATCGTTTCCTTTTTTTCTTTGTAAATTTCAGGACAGAAGGTTTCTCCCTTTAGCGAGTTTCTCGATCGTATCTTTCATCATAGGTTGAATTTCGCATCTGGTATAGTGCAACAATTATATGCACAACGTGTCAAGTTTTAATTTACTTCTAAAAATCTCACACCGCAAGGAAGTGTTAATAATTGTAACTCTTTTCTAGTACCTACCGAGAAGTATAGGTTTTAATTCCCGTGGCATTTGTTATATCCGTGTTCACGATCATTAGGAAAAACTATAAGGGCTTGAGTCTGGAGTTTTTAACTTTCGTAGAAGAGGAGCTATTGTTTCTCTACCGTACGCTTAATTTACGTTGTCAATTCTATCTGTCTCTCTAGGAGGTAACCCAAATCCCATTTGACACAGTTTTTTGGTACTATCATCAATTCGCATCTTGGTCGCGACGCAATTCGAGCCACGTGAAATGATATGGTAGTAATATGATAATTTCTCATTCTCACACGTTGATGGGCATTAAAATGCAGTGGAACCGGTTAATAGGTGTTCGTCGTTCAATGATATCGTCGACACAAGTGTAGTATTCCTGTTTTTAGTTTATAATGAAAATATTCTCCACGTACAGAAAGTTACGACGAATGATCTGCGTTACTAGGGTAGGTCGTAAGTTATCAAGCGTCTCAAGCAAGGTTTTGAATATCACTGAAAAACTCTTAGACACTCGAATGGGTTTCGAAAGCTTCTTGTCCGCACAGTTCACTAACTGCAAAAGTTGAGAGATCCGGAAAAAGCCCACGCGCGAAATATTGAATGGAGGGGATACGGTTTTATTCGTGAAATAGAAGAAAACAAGATAGTGAAACCAAAAAAAAAAAAAAAAGCAAACGAAACAAAAAAGAAAAAAATTATTGAATGTATAAAATACTAGTTTTCTGAATCTTTAATAATAATTATATTCTCGTTACGTTTAGTGAGAAAGCATGCTGGTTTTCAACTCCATCTCTATACATATAATATACTTATGTCGTCGTATCTACCTATATATTTCGATGTGTTATAGGACAGACCTTATTTTAGGGCTGAATTAATTCTTTCAAATACTACGTATAATACGCCTCAAAAATAACGAAAAAAATTACAAAAAAACAAAAAACAATCTTCATTCTTGTCGTGTCTCTTTGCTAGAGGAAGTAGCTTATCTGTATATTATATGACATATAATACCAGCCTTAATTAACAATAATAATTAACAATAGTATAGCCATAGAGATTGTAACTAAAATTGCGATAAAAGTTTATTCGCGATGTTGTCTATATAATATATATGTTAGAGAGTTTAGATTTGGCAAACGTTAAACGTGAAAAAATGTCTTTAAATTATATATAAATGTAATATTATAGTAAAAACCCTATGCAAAGCACACACCTTTCAATTTTGTAAATATAACACTGTTGTAACATAGTGTGGATTTCTAAGGTTATATAATATGTTATTATATTACTATTATCACGATTATTATTGCTATTATTATTATTATTTTTATTATTATTACTATTATTATTATTAATATTATTATTATTATTATTATTGTATTTGAAATGCACACCGATAAAAAATGGAAAAACACATACATGAAATATAAAATATGCTACGTATAGTGCTGTTCTGAATTGTTTAGATAGTATGGTTTTCCTTTGCCTTACGATTAAGAGTAAAGTATCTATGTGCTCGAAAGTTGTACAGCTCGCGATTGGACTTTGTTGGTCTTGTCATTTTGTTTTACGAAAATTTACGATACGAAGAGATAAAGGTACTCGATAGATGTTCATAAGTCAGGTCTATGTACCGAAAAACCGGAAAGCAGCAAAGCGAAGAAAAATCTTGCGCACTTACTCGGATCTGTCAAGATCTCCGTTGCAAGTGAAAAAGAAAAATGATTTAGGATCGGAATGATAACGCACAAGATTTCTCCTTACATCTAACTTTAAGGTGGGGTGATAGCCATACGCTTTGTAGAGAAGAACAAAGTAATTGGCGTTCAGTGAGAAGGAAGCCAGAGCGAATATCTTGAAACTCCGAATGAAAGGAAGAAAAGGAAAGGAGAAGGATGAAAAAAAATAAAATAAAAAAAATTCGAACGATGCGGGGCGCGCATTCAGACGCGTTACGTCTGTTTTCGGTCATTGGTATACCTTCGCATTCATACATCTACAATATGTGTGTGTGTGTATAACGTGTACGTATAGATCGGTTTCTTACAAATCGTCAAATGGACCTGATGATCCGAACTCTGATCCGACACGCAGAATCCAGCATCTAGAATCCCGAGACTAACTCCATATACCTTGGCGCACTTTACCCATTGCTTTTCCCTCGCTCTCGCCGTTCGTTCCACGCCGGTTGTTCGCCGTTCGTTCCGCCGTTCCTCCTCCGCCGCCGCCTCGTCCGTTCGTCCGTCGACCCCCTCGCGAGTCCTCCGCACGCCTACTTCCACCCCCGTTCACCGTCCGCCCCTGCAACCGCCATCCACCTACTGCCCCTTAGTCAGCCCTCAGGAAAACTCTGCCCCATCCCCGACGCTTCCAATAAGGCTGCCACCCAACCCCGCCGCCACCCTTACAGCCAGAGGCCTCGCTTCGCCCTCACCATTGTTGTTATCGATTCCTCCTCTACCGTGATGCGTGTTTTTCGTGGATTTTTCGTGGTTTCTCGATATATACTTTCGCTCGGTCGAGCGCCGGAGGACGGCGTCCGGAAATGCCTATTGCGGGATACCCGATGCGTTTGGTCGGTGAAAAATCGCTTATTTTTAATCTAGAACGACGTGTTGTACGGGAAAAGAGGATTAGTCGCCCCTTTTAACCGCGTATGCCGTTGAAAATAATTTGTCTACATGTTTCGATGGGAAAGTTTACCCACCCTCAGTTCAACCTTCAGCCTTAGTTATCATTCGAACTAGCCACGGCGGCACTAACATTATGGCCATAAATGGTGAAGAGATGTTTTGAGATCCACCGTGAACACTAATTTTCAAATAACAAAATGTACCAAGCATTCGAACTCGGATTTTAGTCGTGGATCGAGTAATTGAAGAGATCAAAAGTCAGTACAGTAAATTGAGAATTGCACGAAGGTGGCCTCGAACGGTGCATGATCTACGCACCTACACCCCACTCATAGGCAAGTTCGCAAATGACCGCGTCGCCGATGTGGAACGCGTTACACATACGCCATGAAATCGCGGTCGGTCAATCAGCGGTCCTTTTTAGGGGGTGAATGTAGGTTCTATACTTTCAATCGTCCATCCAATTACGCTGCTCCCGTCCAATTGCCTCCAGGCATCCGTTCGACGTCGCGGGAGGATAGCTGGCGAGGGTCGCAAGTCCGTTGAACGTCAATTTGCTATTTTCACTGTGGGGACCGAATCTGACTCTGGTACACCCCTTCGCACCGCAAGATGGGTATGTGAATTATTGTTTGGGGAATACGTCGGGTTTCATTGTCTTGGCCTACTTTCATCGTTTCTCAGTGACTTTGGGTAATTATTTAAATCACGTCGCTATATTCACGGTTACTTGATTGTTTATTTGGGAAGCAAGCATCCGCTGCTTGCCGTAACTCTTTTCATTCGATCTAACCGAGAAAAATGACTTCGCACGTCATACACTACGCTAAACTCGTGTGTGTTTTTAGTTTTTTATTCACTTTACGAGAAATTAATGCCGGTACGTGTCATTCGTTCATTTTTGGTCTGCCGCGTCCCATCGTTTCGCTCTTTTGATATACCAACAATTTTTTTCCACCGCAAGTTAACGTTCCTCGTTTTTTGGAAATCTCTGCGACCTGCCAAAAATAATTTTGGGTTTCGGACAGTGGGTCTAATCGCGGAACGGTTAAATGATTGATGAATCACGACACGACGTAACGAATGCCGCCTAGCGACCGTGGGTTTATAAACGTGTTTCGCAAACCGAAATTCGTGTTACCGCGGCGTAACACGTTCGTTCCGATTTCCACGATCCGGTCCCTCAAATATACATCACCGGCAGTCGTGGTTGGCACACGGTGAAACCCTTTTCGCGTGAGGTCGTATGATTAGATTTTCCTTGGTCGATCGTAGAAAAATACACTTCTGCCTCCTAAGCAGAGAGCTTTTTCTCGGACCGCATCCCTGGGAAACGGATTCGGGGACGCCTCGTGCTCCGACTCGGGTTGAAAAGCTTATTCGTTCTTTCTGCCCGCTGCTGCGGAGAAAGCAGAAGAATTCTTGTTCTTCGGGCGACATCTAGCCCTGCCCCCCTCGCTTCCCCGGCGAACCTCGACCCGTTCCACCCTCGAGAATAGCGCTAGCTCCAGAATGTAAGGGATGATTTCGGAGATAGCTGGAGGGTCGTCGAGTCCTTGGGTGTGGGGGACGGAACGGGGATGGGGATCGTGAGCCTGGGGAAAACCGGGGACGGAGGTGAGTCTGCGAAGTCTCAGAGGGTGAGTTTGGCGCCAAGGTGTCGCTTCGCTATGTAGCGATCCGCCGGGTGGTACGACGGCTATATACCCATCCGCCGCTCTTGCCTTCCATTTAATTTTTGAATAGGAGAAAAAAAGACTTGCCGCAAAATATAGCGGGTTACGCCTCGTCCAATTTACCTTCCCTCCTCTTTCTCTCTCTCTCTCTCTCTTTCTCTCGCGGTATCGGATTTCGTCAATTTTTCGTTATTTCGTGCTTGCATTGCCTTTCCCACGAATATTGAATAACTCATGTACCTAGTTTTAATACTTGCGGAAGCAAAACTGGCGATAGTATATCGGACTACACTTCATTATTTACGTATTTCCACGAGACCATTTCTTGAAGGAATACTTTCGAGAAAGCTCGATGTTCCGTCAAGTCCGTAAAAATGAAATTACAGCACAGCCATTGAAATGTTTGATCTGTCTCCAATCTGGTATCGTTTGGAGTCATACTTTCAAAAAATGAGGTATCCCTCTACCGAATTGTTTCATACGTATGTTTCATGTCTCATTGTCAGCTGATCAATCCGTTAATTAATCTGTTCCAATTTAATTGCTCCCCTCTCCTTCTTACTCAAAAAGTTATTCACCGTAGTATTGGTTAGAAACCGATTCGTTCAACTGGTATGCAAATCACGACGTACGTTAAACCACGTGAAAAGTAACTCTGATATTTTGAAGGAACCGATAATCGATTCGAACATTATTAAAAAAATACATAAATAATATCTCGACTTTTACAGCACAGATTTTCGAGTAAAATATTATATCAAATGATAAATGGGAGCGAAAACTTTGTCATTAGCTTTGGAATTAGTACGAAGGATGCCCAAAGAGCGAAAGGAACGGAAAGCCAGTGACGTTGGATTGAATCCCGAGTAAATTACGCACCGTAGATTCTTGAAGGTAAGGATCTCGCGGAAGGTGTTCTTATATTTTCAGGCCTACGTACGTTCACGCACAAACACACGCACGGACACTCACAATACCTGTAGCGATGAATGAGAGAGGCTGTTGAGAAGTATGCAAATCACGGTATCCGAACGGGATTGGAGACGTGTTATTTCTAGCGTAAACACAGGTATAGATCCGCAGTCGGGCTGCCGCGATATAAAATGTACCATTATGTATCAGGGCATGTATTTACGACCAATAACGGCGTTTAATTCCATACCATTTTGAGCGTTTTAAAGCATTTTTCTTTTATTACATCATATTTATGGTTCGGGCCACCAGTCTTCTCGCGCCATCGCGGTGGGGATGGATTCTTTTCGCTCGATGGAAAAACATGAAAATCTTCGTACGGCTCGAAAACTCCCGAAAAGAGGGGAAAAGAGAGAGAGAGAGAGAGAGAGAAAGAGAGGAAGGCCGTGAACGAAATAGGGTTACTAATTTCCAAATAACGAAGGGATTAATTGTTCGGCAAATTTCGCAAGAAGGGCGCGTTTGTTTTATCTTGACTCTTCTAAACGTCGTAACATAATTTGAACATCGTTCACCGTTTCAATATTTGACACTCCGACTTCTGGAGAATACAAATCTCGTATATGTATCGTGTACGCGTAGCGTTTTTAGGGTCTCAAGCATTGGCGTTGATAATTTTTGATTAGATATTATCAGATTGAAACGTTTGGATACCGTTCAACAACCTCGCTTGATATTGCGATGTTGTTACTCAATTTTGACGAACTGTAAAACCGCGTGTTGCATTCATTTGTAAACATATTCCGGAGGATTTACAAAAGCGCGGAATGCAAACTGATTGATATTCGATGAAAAAGCCTGTACTACGAAATGCGGATAGAATTGAACAGGTCTGTTTGAAATTCCCGTTTTCAGTAAATTCGTGTAACTTGAAATATTACTGATATCATAGAACTACGCGTAGGGCGAGTCGAGTCGTTTAATCGTGTCCATGGAATAATGGGTTCATTACAGGTTATAGCGGAGCATTGGTGAGGGTGAAAGTCAGGGTGGGTGATTTATCATTCGAAAGTGTTACGATGCGTTTGTCTTTTTTGGATACGGGAAATCCCGGGTGGGCTGTCGAGGGGTCGGCTGCAACAGACGCTACGTTTCGATAACCGTCTGACGAATGGCGTGGATTTTTTTCAGATAACTTGAACTAGGTGTTCTTCGATGTAACCAGCGAATATGAATCACAACGGTCGATGGCCAGATGCCAGAAGCGTGAAAAAAATTGCTTTACTACCCCGAAAGAAGCGTTTTTAAATATTCATACTTGCGGTTTTACGTTTCATATCTCTTTTCCCGCCCGACCAACAACACTGCTCGCCTATTTCTATTCAAACGTAGATAGATATCCACATGGACCTTGCACGCGTACGACAGACATACTCTTATTCCAGAAGAGCGATTACTTGCATGCGATAATTTATTACGCCTCCTCGGCAGACGTCATTCCGCCACGAGGAAAACTCCTCAGAAACGCTGAATGATGATCCGCTTGCGTTTCACGCGACTTCCCTTGCTCTGGTGCTTTCCAAGAGGTCGTGATAGCATGACAGGCGGATCCGCATCTTTAGGCGCGATGCACGTTGCAAGACTGATGAACGACTGAAAGCAACATAACTGCCTGTGAAAATTGTGTCTCTCTTTTAATACCGCATGCTGTTGATCATAATTATGTCTCAAATCGTGTTCAAGACGTCCGGAAGTTGACGGCACGATACGGCCCACTGATCATAACGATAACGACGAATAATGAAATCGAATAAATGAATCAGCTCGTATTAGACTCTCGAGGAAGTGTTATCAACAATTTACAATTTCATTCTTTAATTGTTGCACAAAAAAGTAAAAGAATTGTGAATTGTGTTTCTGAACATCTCTGAGTTCCCGTTGCATCTGGTTACAGCTCTTGATTGCTATCGATATTAGCTTCAAATATTAGAAATCAATTCTGTATGTCGTACCAAATATACACTTTGATGCGGTTTCCTTTCAGAAAGAATTACGGCCACGCACCGCATAAGCTAACGTGAAAAAGATAGTAGAAGAGAAATAAATCCCCTGCGGCAAGTTGAGAGTCTCCAGATAATGCTCGTGTATTCCATTCAGGCGGGTCTTCGTTTGTACCCTGCTAGACGTAACGCTACAACGACTTGTTATTTGATCGAGGACAAATCGAGATTAATAGCACTTCTTCACTGACAATGAGCAAAATTTCTGCGTCGCTGGGATTTTGCTTGAACGGACCGTTACGTTGATAATTTTTAGCGTCTCGAGGAAGTTGAGCTATCGAGAAGTGCAATAATTAGGGATCAGCCGATGGAATATGGCCTGCCAATTACGAACGGTCACACAACGATTCACACCCGATCATCAATAAGTGGAAGAATATATTTCGACGCGATTAGCTAACTGTACTTGTTGCGACAGAGTGGTTGTATTTAAGTCTGAACGTGAGTGAGAATTCTATACTCGGATAATACAATCTGCAACTGACAAGGCTACCGAAGCTGAGAATCTGTCGACCGTCGATTCGACTGTGCCAGACAAGGTACGTCATCGGCAGCTTTCGTGTGGCTCAAGATCGTAATCAGGTTGAAACGTGAGTGTTTAAGTCCATCCGTCAAAGGCCTTCGGCGTGCGTACAGTTACACTTAACTTTCAGGATTTTGTGCTGTTTGGAAGTTGAAATAAGGAGAATCTGGCAAACAGATGGGGAGACGCAGAATTTATTCACGTTATAGATTTATAGGTCGTTGCGTACACCGCCGAAGCTTCTATAACGTCGAGATGAGGAAGTCGAATTGGTACGCGGAAAGTTTTCTGTGTTATTCTTTGACAAGCCCCAGCAGATAGGCGACTGAAACTACATTCTGTGTTGTGAAATATTCGAAATTTAGCTTCGGTGGCCAATCTACTGGCGTTTACCACCGAGTTTCACAAAAAATTTCTGGTATGTAACGCGTCGCCTGCGTCGTCGTTATCTGCATTTCCCAAGAATTATCCTTGCTTTGAAAGATACGTTTTTAATTGGAGAGGAGTAAAGACAGCTCGACTCGAGAAGCTGCGTCGTTGCTTCAGCAAGATCCGTTCAAGGAGCATTGCAGCTGCGGCGAGGCGTTTCGAGTTTCCGATGTCAAAAGGGAACCGATAACGACGCCTCGACGACGCCGAGCTCAGGACCCAGAGCTCGCGTCAGGAAACCATATTCGAGAACGGAAGCCCCCCAATGCTCGTCGTCTACTCAGCGTACGTCTTAACTGGACACCAGTCGCACGTTCGTTTCCAAAGCTGCAAACTAATTCAGTGGCTTATTTTTTTTTTTTTTTTTATCGTCGGACAGTTATTTTCTGAGAAAAGTTGTTTGCTAATCTTTAATTTATACAACCCAGGATCTGCGGTGATCTTAAAAATTTGAGAAAAACGTTACGGAACTTTATCACCGTGTTCAAGAAATTTTGTCGCACTTTGGCATTTGTACTCAATGCCACTTTCTAAACTCTATGATTTTTGGCGAAATCGGAATTGGTTAAGAATTTCTTAAATGTCTACAAAATTATGAATCTTGGGAATAACTTTGGACATAAAGGTGATCGTTTTTTTTCCATAACTATCATCGTGTAGTTGCAGATGGCCAATGGATAATAACGAGTCTCGAAAAGTCGAAACTTTCGTTGGAATACAAATGGTTTTTGGTTGTCGGTGGTGTAGAAATGACGCTTATACGAATAATAACGACAACATGACTGACAACGAATCATTATTTGTCTGTTTTATATTAAACCTTGGTTTGATTGAAGGTTGTGATGATTCCACGCTGTTAATTTCACAAGATAAATGTGTAATCCTGCGCATATTCGATTTTAACACAACATGCGAAACGTTGTAGGTATATTACGAGGACGAGCGAAAGGTGTATCATCTTTGAATTAACACCTCGAAGAGATCAGAGCTTGACTAATCGAAAGAGCCGCACCGAGCGAAGGTGGCTTAAAACCTCCGATTCCTTTCAAATTCTCGGGAGGCAGGCATTTGTTGACTAATTAGCGGGGTAGAAGAGTGCGTCGCGAAGCGTCGACACGGGGTGTCGCGTGAGTCCGGTACCATTTTTCTGGGACAGATATCCCGGTAACAGACCCGTCCTTGGGCGCCGATTCCCCTCGCGCGACCGCGTGGCGTCCGTCTAGGTGTGCGTGAGACTCGCACGTACAAATACCCCGCCGGCAAAGCACCCTCGCGAACATTCGCCCCCATACCCCGAAAGCCCCGAACCCTCTAACCCCGTCCAACCTCGTAGGTGGGTGCGCCCCGCTGGCGCCTGAATCATCCAGCCCGAGGCCGTCCGAGTGGGCGGCGGGTGGTGGGTCGGGGGTGGCTGACTGAGCCACGGTTTTCGTGGGTGGGCGAATGGCTCGGCGGTCGGGGGGCGGCGGAGTTCTGGGGGTGGAACGCCGGGAATGGGGGGGGGGGGGAGGAATTCGAGCGCGAGGCACCCACCCTACCCCAGCCCATTCCATTCCATCCCCCGTCGGGTTGAAGCAACCCGGGGCTTTCGAGGGTGAGTGGAAAGGGGCGGGTGGCGGGATGAGGAGGAGGAGGTGGAGGGGGGAAGTTGAGGGAGAGAACGGAGGGACAGAGACGGTAACGCGGTGTAAGGCTTCACTAATTATTTTTTGTCGGTCGTCCGACAGGGGTGCGCCTGCCGGGAGTGACTGAAATTAAATGAATGAGTACCTACGCCCGGGGGGTGCGCCGCCCGCTATGCCAAGGAAAATTAGGGGGAGGAAGGGTGCATCCGTTATACAGGATTACGTGTATCTACGGAATTGTCACGTTTTTTTTTTTTTTTTTGCCCAGGTGGAGAGCTAGATTGTTGGGATTAGCTACGACAGTGGTAAGTCACTACGAACAACCATTGTTCACTTTCTTCTGCACTAGGTACAAAGGAAATATACTTACGGTCCCTGAAACACACCCTAATCTCGTGCCGAAAACGTGGGTGTGGATATTAGCTTATTGTTTTCACAAATCGAATTTAAGATCTGTTCCCATTTCAAATTGTGCTCTCTTCTTTTTTTTATCCAACAATTAATCACGTCTGAAAGTGTGTTTAAAGAAATTCACGAAGCATCATTTTATGACCCATGTTTACAGTCTTTACTGACATATTGCTCACTGTTAACTCCAGCCTCAATGCCACACTACACCATTTGAGAACCTTCCGAGTAGCTCTGCGTTGCGGGACAGTTACTGTTGAATCATTTGCAATTACTCGGACAAAGAAGAAAAATATATTGCTACAGGTCTACAAAATGTGCCTAGATGACAGTGGTTTAAGAAAAGTCGATTCGGGATTTCTACCCAGCCGTAAGCAACGGAATCATCTACACTTAAATACGGTTTATAACCGGTATATGTACTGATTGCATGGTCCCGAGATTTGTTTGTTCGATTTCCAGTGCTCGACCCTTATTTGCAAATGGAAACTTGAAGAGTATTTTGATATTTCGTTGTATTTGCATCAGTCGCTTAACGGATCATTGATCAGGAATTATCAATGGGGATGTATTCCTGCCTGCGTGAATGGAATGCTGGTTATTTCAAAAGGTTTATCGATTATCTAACTAATATTTTAGATCAACACTTGTTACTTGATTATTTGGCGAAGTGATTGTAACAAAATCTCCGTACAGGGCCAACTCTGATTGAGATTGACCTAATTCCCAAATTTTCTACCCTGTCATGGTGTGTTTGTCTCGTGCTATTATATTTCATTTAAAGCGTCTCTCGTCGCAGGCCTGTAAGCACCCTCCTGAATGGATACAAAAGCGATATTTTAAGAAGCCTGAATACTTGTTTTGATAGAACGCCAGAAAGAAACGGAGATAAATAAAAATAAAAACTTGCAGCTACCTTGCTTTACACCAAATGTGGCCACTTTGAAAATCCCCTCGTATACTTCAAGCCTCTGACGCATGTAATGGTCCCCTTAAATAGACAAATGAATATGGGATATGCTCTCTCGTACGTAGAAGCAAGTGCTTTTATGCGTACGTGTAACATCTACGATGTGAATTACGAAGCGTTTCGCCTCTCGACTCTGGCAGAGGCACCTTGCTCGGAGTTTGGAGTAGAAATTGAGTTATTGGTATCGGCTGTTAGAGGATATTCAAATACGCTTTCTGGGAGCAGTGCCAGTCTACCATCTTGGGCGGATACCGTACATTTCGAAGACGGTTCGAAGAGGTACCTCGACGTCCTTCCGTCCTTCCTACGTACAGCGTCATCGCAATTCACGTGCGTTTTTAACAGTGATTAACACCGCCAATTCAACGTACGACTCGTTTGACGCGGCAGCTTAACAAACCTCTGTATGCAACACGTGCGTCACTTCGTCGTGCGTTTTGCTCTTCAACAAAATCAACCGAGCGCGCATCTTAAGCACCCCAGGCTTTGCAACGCCTCTGCTGACTCCGGGTAAAGGGATCGAGGGACGGAGGGTAGGAAAAAATCGGGGTAAATGACGGGAGATAACGAGGGGTCGAGGCTGCTATTTCTACGCAGATCCGAGGTCGTACCGAGTCCTCGGTCCGGCTTTCCGCTGCATTATCGCCTCCGCTGGTTCATGTCTCGCTTCGAGCGCGCCTCGAATAGCTTGACAAAAAGTTGTACGAGGTGAATTTCGCCAGGGTGGTAAGTCGCTCAATGAAACTGGTAGAATTGTCACTGCGGGAGATTGGGTCAACAAAAGTTTAAAACGCTCGCCATTTACTCGCTTCGCTTGTTGCGCGCGTCAAGAATTACGACTTTGATACCGCTTCACGTGTTGTGTGGTGAAAAATCGAAGTATATTCACACTCTGAATCAATTTCAGTAACATTGTTCGAAAATTTATTCCAGTATAAAATTTTCGTATTTTGAAACCTGATCGATGATACAACGTCATCGTTGCACTGTCCGATAGTCACGAAAATCGAATTGAAGTATCAGAAACCGATTACATATGTGAATAAAAAAAGTACAAGGATTTTATTAGTATGTTGAGATTGTATAATATGTTGAAATTTGGTGTGTCAAATTAGTGGTCGGTTGAACAATTATTACCTATTTATCACTCATTGTTAGACCTGTCACCTTAGCGCTTCGATACTCATGGTATCAGAATTGTTACAAACTTCTTTGAACTTTTCCAGGTCTTCCGACCAAAAGTACATTTTTTTTTTATTACGCCAACAAATATCGTATTGAATGAGAAACTCCTGGATGATTGTACGGTTATTTAGATCATAAAAGCGAAGTTCAGAATGCCTTGAATATACGAGAAACACTGCGCAGCTATTATGCATAGTTGAGCTATCGTTAAAAAAATATCGATGTTACGTACTTGCAAATTTCAGATTCCTAGTTAAATTCCTTGACTTTTTGCAAATTCTTTGAAAGCAAATTGTAAATCAATGGAATTCAAATGACTGAAATATTCCTTGAAACAAAAAGGAATCAACGGAAATAGCTGAAATCATTGGAAATAATCGCGAGTCACTTGAAATCAGGGCACGACAATGCTGAAGAAATATAAATCTTTCAATAAATGGAAAATTCAGATTTGACTTCACGAAAATTCTACCGACTTTTCTATATCATCTGCTTTTGTTGCTTGTCAGTTTACTCAGTAATTCCAATTGTTTTTCAACTCTAGGTAATTTTCAGCGATTTGTTGCGATTACCTGTGATTCTACCCAATCCAAAAACCGTTGAAAATCAATAAAAACCATTTGACAGGTAAAAAGTAAATAAAAACTGTCAAAAAATCAATGTTAACGAATCGTAACCGATCATTTGATTTCCGAATGTCTAATTACCGTCACAAATGAAGTACGATAACCGTATAACCGTAATTTCCGATTGGAATACTTGCATGCGACTACTCCATCGGGATTTCGGCAAGCAATTGTTGGTTTTCGCCGTGTATCTTGCGGCACCTAACACGCCCACTGCACGTGGCCGTTTTTCCAATTGCCAACGAATGTCCCGGCGTGAGTAACGCGACGAGAGGAAGGGATTGAGACCCGTGAGAAACTTGTAAGACATGAGATGCGATACGGCGACATTCGCATAACGAACCCGTGGCAAGTCCCCTTGAAGATAGAACTTATAATAGCGGGACGTTTATACGAAGGCCCCGGTAAGAGGCGCTGTAAAATTATATCAGCGAGCACACACACGTTCCACCCTTGGTCTCCGCGTCGCACCGGGAGTTTTGGGTCGCGCAGGGGTGAAAGTCGGGTGAAGTTGGATCGGCCGGGTTGGAACTAGCCGACGCGGGTCGGGCGTGACTGGGGATAAACGCAATGTATCTCCGCGCCTACGCAAATAGAAGCGAGGTGCCACATGGCGAATAAGGGTATATCCTTCCGCCGGGAAATAGAGAGAGGGAGGGAAACGGGGGGGGCTGCGTATGTTTTGAAACACAGGCGCACAGAGGATACGGTGGCGCCCCTAAGCGTATTCATAGAATTGGGGTAGGATTGCGGGAATTAAATTCGCCTGATTATTGTTAGCGTGCGAGTGAAGATGCCTCTTTTGGGGCGAGTCGACGTGTTATTAAGAGATTAATGTCACCGATACACACTTCGGTCTTTCGACGTTTGGCACGGCCGTCGCTGATTTTCACCGGGCGTATCCGCGTCTCGCTAAAAGTGTACGCACCTCGGTTCGCTGTGGCCCCGATTTTTCCCCGTACTCAAACTCACGCTTCGGCGTTGAGGCTCTATTGCGAATAGAGACTGAACGAGACGCTGAATTGCCGCTGCTGATCCTTCGGCAAGCGAATAGTACAGCGGAGCAAGACGAAGCAGCGGATGATTTACCGTCTGTGGACTTATTTTATTACTTTTTCTTCTTCGTACCGACGTTAGGCATGGGACTATTTATCGGGATTCTTCAATTTTTAGCGTTCGAATTTACTTCAGAGGTGGAACGCACTTGGACATTGAAAATTACAGGAGGTGAAGCCTTTTTTCCTTCTTGCCTTTTCGGAAGTACGTTAAGTCTATCAAATGGATTTTGATGAAATTTCGTATAGGGTTTTATTTTGGGTCGGTTATCCGTCATAGAAATCACATTTTTCATACTTTAGTTATTTATAACAATTGCAAAATCGATCTTTTTGTACAAGAAGCGATTAATTTATGTGTATTAACTATGCCGAAGTCTCAAAAGTTCATAAGTACGACTTGTACTGCTTTACTTGCAAAAAAAAAAACAAAATGAAACGAAGTGGCTCTCTCTGAGTGCCACTGCCCTGCAAAGGGTTTAGCGGTCAAGTCACTGAAATTCCAAACTATTCTGACCGTATCAACAACATCCACATAAATTTTCAGTTATAAAAGTTTTGACGATGTAACAATATTTGACTTCGGAAATAGATCTGACGTTAGATTTTAACACGTTTATTGAAATTCTTTTTACATCAATAATTTGCACAAATAACTGTCATATAATTTGATAGTTGTTCATCATATTGGTGAAAATTGAAATGCAAATTCGGTTCTTCCTACGATTTACTGAGTGGTGGCTGTGGAATTATTTCAAATTCACATGAAAAATGTGACAAATTGGAAGGCAAAGCGTTTACACAATCGGTCTAGAATCCTTACAGTTAGCTTAACGAATGATGAGCTCGTACAATTTGTAGAGAATTTATTTCACAAACAAAGTCAGCATGATTTCATCAAAACTGAACACGCGACATGTATGTATGTGAAACTTAAGAAATGGTATAGCAATGTGATATTTTTAAAGTTATTGAGAATGCGTTTTATTTCGGTTAAAATGATCAATATGTTTCCGGATTTGCTTAAAAGTTAATGTTTCAATTTTCAACGATTCCAGATGATCTTCGACAGCCTTCTTTTTTGAATTTTCTGAAAACGTTCTTCACCCATTACGCACAATCCTTTTATAATCGTAGTACGATTTTATCTTAACGAGAAACTATTCGCATAGAATTAGCGAGGATTAGGAAAAGGAGGATTTGAAAAGAAGTATTACCATAGAAATCGATACTCGAATCGAAATGAGTTTTTCATTCTGTTGACATCGACTGAAATGTGTCATACCTGTAACGGTTGAGTATGTCATTGTCACGTGGTTAATTATCTGCGATGCTTTTTACCCGGCCACGAGTACGGGCTTTGTTCCCGATCAGCGGATCCAAGGCAATACGTAACCATGCTGATTACAATTGTTGGCAGATTGACAAAAGCGGAGATTTATTGTTTCTTGTTTACGTATTTCGTTGTTATACCCTCGCGTTCTTGGCTCGTCCGCTTTCCAACGTATCCACGGATTTAATGAAAACCAAAAGAATTTTCGCCACCGTCCCTGCAGTGTATTCAGGACTCGCGGAACTCAATTACTTACTTGGCTACCTCGTGTTCCCCGTAACCGATTGCTCGCTAAATGCCAAACGTGGGTCGCGAGCACGCGTGATATGTGAATTCTGGGATAACCCCATCGCCGTATCAGACGACGTCGTCCTCGAGGTGCTCTGCGTCCTCGCACCCCCGGCAGTAAACCAGGGGAGAAGATATTTGCTCGGGGTGATGGTATAAGACGGTGACGCGCGCTCTCTGCTCGTTCGTTCGTTCCTTCGTTCGTTCGTTTGTCCGTCAGGAAGCGGAACGAGCAGGGAACGAGCGAAGGAGGGCCAAGGCTTGGCGAAACCAGGGCGGAGAACTCGGGGGGTGGAGGATGGAACTGGGTGAAACGGGCTCAATCCGAGGGGCTGAGGATACGACGGAGAAAAAGAACCGGAGGGAGAGCAAGGGCGGAAACCGAGGGAAACTACGGAGACGACGACGCCGGGGTGAGGAGGAAAGGCTTCGGAGTAGCCAGGGGCCGACCGGCAGGGCCGTCATGTAATTGCAGTCTCAACATTCTTGGGTGTGATCGTCCAATTATTATTATTTCGTCAGAACTGAGACATTTTCAAAGAACATTTTGCATCTCCTCTTTCTTCCGATTCTCCGAAATGTATTATTCTTTAACGTTCAAGTTAGAAGAATCGAAGCATAGTTCGTTTTCTCCTACATCGAGAAATAGGTAACCCTAACCACATATTTAAAGTGAAAAGTATCGACAATATGAGCAAAAAAAAAAAAAGTATCAATCTTTACGAAACAATTCCCTCCGACGTGTTACCGCATTTGGAAAGTTTAAAAAAATTTTCGCGACCATCGCTCGAGGAGAGATTATTTCTTTTTCACGAGGAGAGGTTCTTTGACGAAAATATATACGGGGGTGGAAGTATACGGTATGGCGGTAATATTTCGTACCCAAGGCTTTTCAAGCAAAGAAATTTAGCGTGTCGGTATGCCTTTTGGATACGAAATTTGGAATTTCGTCGCGCTATGCGTCCCTGCGAGGCGGCGTAAGGTGCCTTGGCGGTCCGGGGGAGGAGGGCAGGAAGGGGGTGAGTTACCGAGGACGTGCAGGATTCGACCCTTCGCTCCTTCCATTCCTCGCCTCACCCTTTCCCCGCCCTCATATTCCCTCTCGCCCGACGCAAGGTCCTTTCCTATATACGCGACAGACACATTACCTAGTGTATTACGCCGCTTCCAGACCGGGTCAGGCAGGCGCCCAAGCTGAATTTTACATCGCAAGGGATGTCACGAAATTGACGGAGGACTCACGCAGAAGCTCACGTTTCACTGCAGAGTCGAAAGATTCCAAACACGGCTATAACCGTGTCTCTGAAAATTCACACGCAATTCCGGTCTGATACAGAATTGCGAAAGGATAAGGAAGAGGAGATGAAAATTAGTCACTGTCCGCACGGTCAGCTTTATTGTTAGACAATTATAAAATATCTCTCCACGGATTCTTGTGGATACTTTTTTGCCTTACAAGACGCAGCGAACGCAGCTCCGCTTTTGCGACAGTTTTACACCGTGAGAAAAATTTCTGTTCGTACTTCCGTAGATTCCGAATTTGTGTCAATCTACGGTTAAGCACTGCAAGTTGGATCACCAGGTTTAAAATCCTGAATCATCCCAATTTACCTGATAATTCCAGATATCCTACTCTCCCCTAACACCGTCTAACGCCAAGTTTTCGAATTGACCTCAAAAATACATCAACAGCAGTCCAAACCGGTCTATTTCAACTATTCCACGAGCAAATCGCTAAACTGCTGACCACGGTACAGGTGCCCTGCGGAATATCCTAGTTACTTTTAACCCGCGGAGGGATCGATTTTAATCGCATATGGGTACCGATTAATAATAAAGGTATATTCACAGCGTTCGCAGAGGTCTGCAGCAGCAGAAGCAGCAGCAGCAGCAGCAGTGCCCTGTCAGCTCCCATCACGGTAGGTATAACCCGAGCACCGTGTTTGCTAGGACTCCGGTTCCCTCCCCCCTCGGCTCGCCGCGAACCCCAACACAGACGCGGACGACTGTTCGCCTAAACGCATCGCCGCCACACCGCTGCCCGAGTGAGTGCGGAGGGAACGCGGGGGGTTGACAGCAAATCGATTGAACGGTATAATTTATACCACCCCCTAGCTCTGAATAGTCACCAACGAGTATCACCCGCCCGTTTCCGCACCCCTAGCGCAAGGCCTCCTCGAAACCCGGCAGTGGGAACTACGGGGGGCCCCGTGTAGGTGATTCCGCACGGTGTCGAGTGTGCGTTGCGGGGGCCGCAACTGGGTGCGGCCCCTCTTCAACGACATGCGGGGACCGTATAACGCCTCGGCCACGGTAAACTACCCAGGAACAACTTTTCTGCCCGATGAATATTTCACTCGGCGATTGTTAAAAAATGAGCCTTCCCTCTGGTTAAAGTTCGTTACGTACGTTATGCGGGCACGTATGTTTCTGCTTGCAATATGCGCACCTTGTCGGTAAATAATTAGAAAGGAAAGAAGCCGCTTTACGCGAACTCAGGGGTTGGTCTCACCTCTCATGTCTCGTGTGGGTTTTTGTCGAACAACTTCGCGCATTGGGCTATATTTGAACGATCTGTTCGATATTATTTTCCTCGCCATTTGGCAGAAGAGATATTTTAACCCAACAACTGGTTGACTCGGACTGATCGTAAGTAATCGACTTTACGAAGACATTAGATGACGCTTCTTTCCTCGAGGCGCGGGGCTCAATTTATAGTCGACAGGCCAGACAATAGACGGGTAAAAATATCGGGTTTTCAACACGAGATGAAAAATTTCATTCACCGAATTTCGAAAGATACAAAGGTCAAGTAGAGAAAAGTCAATATGTAAAAACGTAGAGACGATATGCGATACACGATACAACACAAAATTCTGCCGATTTTTTATTGTGGATTTCTTTCTGCGTTTTCAATTTTCTACACATCGAACTTCAGATTTTGAAAATCGATGAAACAAGTTTTTCTATCTTTGAAAATTCGATGTCGTGTCCCTTCCATTCTGTCGTGTCTACGTTTTGACCCACACCCAGACAAACTTATACAAAACGGAAATAAGATTTCATTAAGTTAACTTGTAGATTACATTGGTTGTTGAATCATAAACGTCGCAGACTCTTGGGTAAATGGCTGAACGCGTGTAGACAGGTCTTCACCAAGGCGATTGCTGAAAAGTTGAAAATTTCGCCCCCTTCTTCCGTCACTCAACATCTTCTGACGCTGACTGACACACTTCTCACATCGTGATTCCATTTGTTCGTTTCCATTGTCAAGGGTTTTCTTTTTTATGTTCCCATTTGTATTACAGAAATTATACTTCTCGATAATGTGATAGGGCGTGTAACTCGAGGAGGTACGTTTGAATTAGGCGTTGAATATAATCCGTCAACTGTACGGTATACGATCTGATGTAATTATTTCCCATCATTTAGGCAAAGGAAAAAAATTTGAAACAATTTGGAGTGTTTTTTTTTTAATTTATCTACCATCCACGTTTCGCGTCGTCATTGTGATAGCCGCGTCAGTAGGTTTATAGATATGCGCAAAATAAGTCCTCGTTACATACAACGGGTCACGCAAAACTTGAATTTTTCCACGATGTCTCGAAAACTGTATAATATTTGTACCAGTCCAATAAAATTGATGTTTTTTTCAATTCTACAAAATGTTTGTTTGCCATTTTTCTATCTGCACGCGAAAATTTCACGAATTGGTATTGAAAATTTTTGAAGACGAGGGGAAGGAAACTAACGATCGGATAAAAATTCAACTTTCAGGAATATTGTAATTTATAATGTTTGTTGTAGTTAACTGACATTTGCTGATATTTTATATGCATCTATATATGCACAGGGAATGCGAGAAGTAAATATCGAAGATGTAGGCTTAAACATTCTCGAATTACATGCATATCTTGAAAAAAAGTGCAAGTCTTATACGGGTATACGTATAATAGTTTTCGACCCGTATTATCCTTCGATTCGTTTTCCACGGTACATGCCATGTCCGTGTAAAATTGTTTCGGCCAAGGAAAAGAAAAGAAGAGAAAAACGCTAATGCTGTATCGCACGAATTGGGGAAAAACATAAAAACGTGAATGCGGATCGAGGGTCGGCCGCAATCATTAAAATCGTGTCGACAATTGCGTGGGCAAAAGGGTTCATCTCATTTTCATATAACGAACCAAGTCCCGTTGCGGTGTAAATATTGTCCGGCCGGTCGAAGTTTGACGACTAGCTCACACCGAGCCCGGGCTTGATTGCGGCTTATTTATTAATACGGTGCGTCGACGCGGCGCTTTTTAATTACCCGTTCGTCAATTAAAACCCGTTTGAATTGTTTGATACGGGTAGGTCGGTATACGTAAACGTATAATGTCAGTGGTTTCAGCTCGGTGAGAGCTGGCAATTAATGAACGAGTAATCGTTGCTTTATGGCTCGCGACAAATTCGATTGAAATACAACCCCGTGTTCCTAGCAGCCGTCGCGTCGGCGAAAAGGGTTGAGTTTGCCGGATCACTTGTGATTCAGCAACGCTTCTTGGCGGAACGGCCCGGCCGGTCAGCCGCGGTCCTGATTTACGTGGGAACGCGGCTGTCGGTGATCCGAGTAAATCCGCCTCTCCGCAAAGGTTCGACGGATGCACGGACTGACGCAGCAGGTGAATCCGAACCGGTTTTCAGCTACGAATATTAATTCCAGAGTAATAAATTGTTGCACAGCTCCCGTTTACGGAGCGGGAATTCATCCGTAAAAATAATGGGTCGAAAATAATTTTTTTTTTTTTTTTTTTTTTTTCGTACAACTGAACGCACACGCCGCGAGCGGATCAAACGCATTCCGCGTTACGGATGCTTCGTGATCACCTCCGTGGTTTTGGAATCCCGCTGTCAAACTGCCGGGTGCAAAACACCCTTTGACAGATTGCAAAAATTCTCTGCCATACGCAGCCTGCTGCACCGGGTCTGGATTAACTTGACTCATATAATTCTAGCAGTAAATGTTCAATTTTATGCGTAGAAACCGACACGGATATAAAACTGATTCTATACGCTCCAGCTGTTTGTTGTAGGTTTTCTGGAATACATTGATCGAAGTATTAAGGAGGTTGGTGAGTCGAAATTCAACACTTTTTCGATAATTTCATCATAACATGGTCCAGTATTAAGAATTTAACACTGATTAATATATTGCATGCGGGAAACGTACTTTTAGGTGTTTTGTAGCCTGTCACTGCAGCGCGGGTCATGTAAAATTACGTATTTACTACATTTTTGCGGAAAGGCGGGTATTGTATAAACTCTGGTTAAATTCACGAAAAAATGCCCGCTACAGGCGTGAGCCTGCGGCCAAATATACTCGCATACGATGTGTTAAGAGGGGCCAAATGCCATGAAATCTTTCGTCTTGTGGCTGTAACTCTCGATAAGTTGCTCGCAGCGTATTCGGACTGCGCGCAATCGATTCCTCTCCCAAAATGAAGTCGGTATAGAGCATCGAAGCTGTAATTCACCTTTTTTTCAAACTCCACCAAATTCCGACCGTCAAAATCCAAACAGTTACCCTTGCTATTTCGCGATTTTCAGAGCTCGGAAACATTTTGTCGCCGGATCGTTTCGCAGGACTCTCTTTCCACCAAACAGACGTATCAAAATTGCGACAAAGACATCTATAACATTGTAGAATTAACAACTGAGAAATTAGGAAGGAAAGTTTCGTTTCGCAGCTGTAACTCTTAACTCAGAGTGCGTGATCGTTTCTTTCTTTTTTTTGCAAATTAAGGTTGTTTCTTATAAGGAATACTCAGCCTCATCGAGGTCATTGTGCTTTGAAATATTTGAAAACGCATACACACAGTGAGTTGTATACAATTTATGACATCTGTAATACGGAGTTTGTGACCTTGAACATGAGATTTATCGGCGGTCCGTGCCCATAGCTCTACCGCATCCCGGAAGCCAGCGCCCTCTTCGAAATAAGTTCGAATTGCCCTTGGCCTACGGGCCCAGATTCGAAAGTCCCAGGCCCGTGGAGCCGCCGAAAACCCGAGTCGCGAAAGGGACTAACAGCCCCTGGGCTGCAGCGAATGCGACGAACTCGGATAAAGACAGCTGACACGAGGGTACGCTAATATTTCTTTATCGGATTATTGAGGAGTCGTAACGGAATACCGTCCCTTTTCAGGTGCCATTGTCAAGTTATACCGTCCTGGTCGGTGAGAGTTACCTTTCGATGGTGGTTGCAGCCCCCTCCAGCGGAATGCTCGGAGTCGACCAAGGTTCAGTTTTAGGCAGAGAGCGGAAAGGGTATTGAAATAATTGGACACTTACATATTTAATTGTGATAGGGACAGCGATTTATTCGGCTTGTCTTGCGGATCTCTATGGCACGACAGAAATATATAAGCAGATGCTGCAGTCAACTTGGTGGTATATCTTATATCGTACTAAAACCTATGCACCTTTAACTAAAAGGTACATGTGTAGGTAAGTGAAAATGTCCCGTGGACGAGGCTAAGATATCATCTCCACTGTAAATGTTTTGTCGCGAGGAATATTTACAGAGTTATGGATAAGGGCATAAAACAATTTCTTCTACATATTTGTTCGAAATAGTGACAGCTAATTGCCATTAGTAATATATGCCGTAATGATATGCAGTCACGAACGACTTTCGTACAAGAATCTTTCAAATTCATATATTACATATTATCGTAATTATCACCAGTGTTATATTTTATTCAGAAAATCTGACTTTGATGAACGATAAAAATGAGAATAAAAAATTGTTACAAGATATTACTTGTAGCCCTGAAACAAGACATTTCATCAACTCAAAGCTCTCATATACAGGGTGGCGAGGCTGGATATTAGATATAGTAATATTTGAAAGGCAAACGTAGATATTTTATAGCTATTTAGACAACTATTTCTCAAGAAATGGTTGAAAATAGTGAAAGAATGGCAAAAAAGTGTCTAAGCGGGATTGTAGGAAATAGTCATCTCAACCAAATAATCCACCCGCATTAAATGGGACTAATCTGATTTTGAACAACTTTTGAAGTGATTGGAAATAGGAAGTCGTCATTTATGCTCTAGTTTATTATTTCGGTAGTTTGTTCTTGCCGCTTGTTAACATTTTTTGGAGCTTAAAAATACGTGTATTACATTATCTCGTAATACCGTATTGATTCTTGGCTCACCAATCTACTTAAAGCAAATGAAACAATGAACGAATCGACGACAAAGAAAAAAAAAATAAACGAATGTAAGTAAATAGTTTGAACACTGAAAAACATAACCGGTTGTTTCTCGAACATAAACCAACAAAGACTTGATCCATCTTTCTTTTACGAGGGATGGCGAAGAACAGGGTTCGAGGAAGGAAGATATTGGACGAGTTCGAATATTCGAAGATTTATGACCCTCCTATCTTTGTGCTCAAGATATTCGAAACATTTATGAGATAGCACCCAGTCTCAGCCACGTAAAGTGATCATCTAACAAAAGAAACCACGCTTTAATCCTTAGGCGATAAGGGAAATTTTTACTATTCTACAAATTGAATCTGTCGCGATGCATTCCGCCGTTTCTTTACCCGTCTAATTTTCACTTGCTGAAACATTTCACCCAACTATACAATATAGGAGGTCTAATGCGCCACTTCATTATTCGATTAGGTCGGCAGCAACTTAATCTGATTAGCCTTTCACACAGGCAAAGTAGATATTGAAAGGACGAACTTTGAATCTTTTCAGATATTTCCGACACATGATTTCTTCACGACAACTCATCCATTAAATTGATTTGAACAATGTTTTGATTTTTGGCGCCTACGTAGCTTAAAACCTGGACGACATATGAAAAAACTTCCTTTGCAAAAATTTTAGATTCGCTTGTGAACTTCTCCAGAGTATTTTTTCGGATTTTTCATACCCCGTTTCAGTATAGCTTTGATACAAAATGTGCGCAAATTATTCGTAACTGAAAAGTGCCCCAATCGAATGGGCTATAATTTACACACAGCGTGCCTTCTTCAATGCGAAAGGTTGTCTAAAATCTTCACAGTGAGCGGTGCAGTGGTTCGGAAGATATATCAACAGCAAATATTCACACAGTGGCGAGAATTCGGTTCAAAGTTCGCGGCGCTGCAAGTTATTTGCTGACCCTGTGCGTGGCGCTGCTGCGCACTCGAGCCCGATCTTCAATTGTTGCGCGTGTTGTTTATAACAGTTGACGGCTTTTTCTTGAGGAGTTCACTTCAGTCTATCATTTATTACGATTTGTGACACGATATGTGCGTTCCGTACTGCTGGACAATATTTTTGAAGCATATTCATCCAAGGTAAGAATTCAACAATATGTTGCGTATCGTAATACCGATTGTATAACTTTCACCGTTTATACTGCCACAATTTAGTACGTATGGATGAGAAATTTCACAGTTCCATGTGGACTGTTACTTGTAACTTTTGAACTACTTTTCCGCCCACTACGAAACTTATAGACAATCTTTGGTATTGAAAAAGACATGCTTTGTAACAAATTCAGCCACTTGATTAGGGCACTATTTTGTTACGGAAGATTTTCGAAGGTTTTTTCATCAAAACTATACTTTAACGAGGCACGAAAAATCCCACAAAATTATGTTTAAAAATTTCATACAAATATGCGAAACTTTGTAACCTTTTCCGTACGTCATCTGAATCTCAAGCTTTGTGAACTTGAAAAAATGAGAAATCGTCAAAAGCTGATTTTTCGACGAACTGTGGTACGAAAATGCTTGGCCAGGGAAAAAATCTCGTTTTTTCGTTCGGTTCAACGTGGAACTCGCCACGTGCATATCTATTTGTAGGCGGAAAACCGGCCGCGGGACAGAAGCAATTTCGTTGTAGTGGTGCTGAGAGAGTTCCGAGATTATCGAGATTCGCGGTCGACTCGATTTGCTTCTATTTTCGAACGTGTGTCGCGTTTTATAAATGTGCTAATTGTCACCGAGTTAACACTGCGGACAATTTACAAGGAGCAACAACCCATTTACTTTCAACTACGGAGTCAATCCCGAGGTGAACGTTCAATTTGTATTCTGTAATACTGTGAAAAATCGACGCTACTCACTATCGTAGTTGCCTGGGTGCAGACTTTTGTATCAGCTATGTAGGTAGGTACGAAATGTAGGAGAGGTACGAAAATTTCAGAAGCATGATGCCAGAATGTGTGGCGCCCAAAAGTTGCTCTGGCAAATAGTTTCCTAGCCTCTATCCTAAGCGCGATACAGCGATGAAAACGGTTTAATGAATTTGAAGAATGACAAACGTCAATTATAAAAATAACGAGAAGCGTAGAATTTTGTAGTTAAGAAATTTATGGAATTCGCAACTACTGTGCAAAAACTGGAGGGCATGGTGTAATCATCGCAGAATATTTCTGCCAGCCTTTGGTTCTCCGAAATAGTTTAGAAGTTGCTGCGAGTATAATTGATCTGTTTCCGTAATGTCTGTGAATATATATATATACAAGAGATAAGGGACTACATCAATGCATTGAATTACTCCGTGTACATGAATAATTTTTGCAGAATCGTAGACAAAGAAAAATATCTGATTCTCGTGACTGTACACAAACGACAGCTTTCGTGATTTGGATAGAGCTGTTTTTGTGAAGCAACAGTTTCGTCAACGAAGCATATTAAATCTAAATTGCGATCACAATTAACAATTGAAAATGTTGGGTCTTTGATTCGATCGCTTTACAATCCTGATTTTAAATCACTTACCCAGGACGCCTTTTACTTTCGTTATGAATACATGTAACTCGTATTCATTAAAATCAAATTATGTTTCATTTCTTAGACAGGATGTCTGTAGTATTGCAACCAGAATCTGGCAGCCAGATAGTAATTAAATCCACATTGTGCATCACCTGACTCCGTTTACTCGTAGGCCTTGTGAACGTTGAATATGACCGTAAATCGACTTTGGGAGTAATTATAAGATGCTTACAATAAATAGAAACTTCTTAATTCTTTCTAGAAAAGAGTAGATTACTGTGGGTTGTAATCAACCACCTTTCATCGCATCATCCATTTTCGTATCTCAGCGAGATATAAAAAGTTTGAACCCAAATTGTGAACTATCGACATTCGGACTTAGTGTTTCATGTTATATCATCGTTCTCTAATTGTTATAAGTACACGACGTATTTCGAAAATGAAATGTATACTAAAAAGCATCTGATCACCTGCTGTTCTGCCGAATGGCTTTTATTGTCGTGGCGACGAATTCAACACCGAGCGAGCATCGCTTTAGTTGCAGTACTAATTAAGATTGTAACTTTATTTACTGTTTCGTCCAGATGTATATCACACCCCCCGAAATTAGGAACTCCTCCTTCCACAACAGCAAGCGACTTTCCTGTACCTGAACGCTGAGAAATGTTCTCTCCTTCTTTTCTCTCCTTCTTTTCTCTCCCTCTCTTTCTTTCCCTCTGTCTCTCCTCCTCGCTCGCAGTGTTTCCATCATCTGCTAATAATCTCTTCAGTGCCTCACCCTCGCCGTCATAGCGGAAAGTGGAGAAACGGTGGCGGGCCCAACGGTACACGCGGAAGGTAAAAGATGGGGAAAGAGATCGGGGAATCAGGGGGTTGGATGGGTGGGTGTGGGTGGCAGCAATTATGAATATAAATCGGCGGGAGGGGTGGAACCGTTGAAGGGAGAGATGAAAATGGTGCGGGGAATCTCGCGTTTGCCGTCTTTTAATTTTAATTAAACTAAGGGTAGATGAGTGGGGCAGGAGGGGCGGGTTGGAGAAGGGAACAGCTGCCCGACATTGCCGGAATTGGAGCATTTTGCACTCCGTTCCTTTTTCCCGGATCCTTCCGTTCTTTGTGGGATTTTTTTCCGTCTTCCCACTCGCTCGTCTTTCTCTTTCGTTTTTTCTCTCTCTCTCTCTCCGCTTCGGATTAATTTCTCTGCGGCACAGCTCTAATCCACAGCCTGGTCCCAAGGGCTGGGTTAAAGGGTTTCAGGTAAAAACCACGAGCCTGAGGAAACTGCGACTGCGGACGATCTTTTGCGTTTTCCCCGCTTTCGCCATGCTGATACCTCTACTCGACGGTTTCATCGAACAACTTCTCGTCTCTGAACACCCGCGTTTCGCCTCCACGGGGAGGATCGTGCGGGAAAAGCGTAGAAGTGGACACGGTGGCCATTGCCACCCCTGCCGAGGCTCGGCCCGAGGGTCTCCACACCCCTTGCCAGGTCGATACCGGGAACACGCCGAGCCCTCCGGACACCCACAGCCGCGGTCCGGCTGCCCGTGGGGACTCGCCCCCCTACCCCCATCCACCCCCTTCGCCCTCCTCCTCGCCCTTTCCACCGCCCCTGTTAGCCCGCAACCCGCAGCCCGCCATGCGGCCATAACTCACCGGGTGCTAATTCATCGGTGCTTTGTCATCTGTCACGGGGAAAATTGTCTTTGTTTTGCCACGTTTTCGTTTGCGCTTTTGCGGTTTTTACACTTTTACGCTGCGGTTGTTCTTTGCGGCGATGCACCGACGAATGCGAGCGGTATTCGTCCCGGTGTATCGACGCACGTTACGCGTTCAACGGAATGGTGAAAATTTCTGGGTACTTGCGGAATTCGGTTTCGTGGTTTATTGGCTACACCCCTTCGCGATGTTTCGTTTACTCGACGTCAGCGTTACGTTTAGAGCTGGGAATATGCGCTTTAAGGCGGTAGCTGTGTGCACGAGCAATGAATAGTTTTCGAAATAACCATTTTTTAGTGGAATTCAATCGGCGGAGACAGTTTTTCTCCGGATACTCTGTTACGTGTCATGCTCGTAGTTTTGGCTGTCACAGTCAGTGGAAAGGAACTTTGCGAAAAACGATGCGAGGCGTTGTGGCTTGGCTTTAGGTGTTTTTGTATTCTTGTGGTGCCGATATGTTGCACTGTACTCGATAGGGCGATGAACTTTCTCTGGTAAAACAAACATGGAGGGGTGTTTATAAAGATGTTCATGTTTTAACAAGCCAGTACACAAATCGGTCTAAAAATGATAAACCCATTTCTTTGATATTTCTCAGTAAATGTGGCAATAAATGCAATGGCCATTTCAATACACGTGTGTACATATGTGTAAGTCCTTGGTCACGTAGTTTAATTTTTGAATTGGTTGAATTTTCAAATAAAACTTGCCGCAATACTCGATTGCATATAAATATATTCCAGAGTTAAAACTGCATGTATGAATAATTTGAAGAGTTCATAATATTTCAATCACCGACTAAAAACAATTTTACTTTTTTATTTTGAACTTCATTACAACATTGATTAAATTTATCAGAATTACGGATCGAGAAATGTGATTTATTGGTGCGAGTTATGACTTTTTATATTTGTGTAATCGTTACCAACTATTTTCAGACTCGTCTCGCGTGTTATACTGCAGTTCAAAATTGTGTACATTTAAATTTGTTGAAGTGTGTTAATTTGATGTAATATTCGTTATTCAGTGAGTAAGAAAATGTTGGAAGGTCCTCGATAGTTATTTCACGGTCATAACCAACATACTCAACACGGTCGGTGGAAGGTAACTGAATTTTAAAAATTCGCAATTTCAAGAGAGAATAATTTCTGCCATTGGAAATTAAACAAATTCCACTTTTTCTGAATTCCGTTACAAACAATGCCAGTATGAAATATAATTTCGAGCACTCCGAATTGCAAAAATACACACCCGAATTCACTTCGTATCAATTACCAACAATTGGCAATTACTTGAGTTCCCACCGTTCAAGTTCTCTCCGTGAATTCATGTTCATAACATTCATGTCGTGAAAAAAAGACGTCATTATATAATACATTTTTATGTGGCGCAATGAAAAATTTACCGTGTCAAACAACGTAAATTGTGGCGGGTTGAATTGAACACGATACCGGGTTTAAAAATCGAATGTCACTCGAAGTGTCCCGCCATGCAGCTCCTCTACATTTTAGCTACATCGTATCACTTTTTATGCCATGATATTCATTATCTCACTCGCTTTAGATGAACAAATTTTTTTCTGCATTTGATTTTTCTCTTCAAAAAGGGTGCGTTCGTACATTTTTTGTCACGATCGCATTTAATGTAGGTACAACTGTAGTAGTAGAATTTCCGTCACTGTTCGGTGACATGTATTTTTCTGGGAAAGTCGATTTTTCACCCGTACGTAGAGTTCGCTGGCAGCTCTGATCAGACTCCAAGAAACAATCTCGCGGTAAGAGATGGACATTCGTTCGTTCCTACGATGCGTATGACGGGTTTTAAAACTAAGAAAGAAGGGTTACAGGGATCCCGAGGGCTTCCTCACCTCTATCAGTAACTCCTCGACGTTTAATCCGCGACTTTGTCGCCCGCAGAGTCGTTCCAAGGGGATATTATTCTCTTTGGGTTGCTGCGCAACAATAAGTTTCACCCTCCCCCAGTTCGGCGCAGGCAGGCCTGTCAACGAGGACGCACAATTTGCGGGGGGTTAGCGGGGTTCCCCTGCCAGACCGTCCTATTCCCTGTATGCCGTGATTGCAAGGCCTGAGGGTGATATTGGGGACGCGTATCCGCGCGGGAGTTGACGGTGCGGATGTCGGGGGTGGGGGTGGGGGTGGGAGCCCCGTGCCGTTGCGAAAGACGAGACCGGACGAGGGGCGTCCGCCGGCGATTCGCGGGTGGTGCAGGGGTGAGTCCCAGATATATATTAGATATAGAGCCGTTGCGGAGGGGGTTGGAAGCCGTGACGGATGCGGGGGCGGAACGGATTCGGGGTGAAAAACTCACCCGTCCTTCAGCCGTTTTGAGGAAGGTTGATACTGCACCTTATACGGGGTGCTCGCCGTCTACCTATCGAGCTTCGTGCCGCATCAGGGAAATTACGAGCTATCGATTTTCACGGCAATTTTTTCTTCAACGCACCGCCGCACACTTACACGGCCATCAGCTATTACCGTCCGGATAAATTGCTCCTTGTCCCATGCTCCGAGTGCACTTATACACTCGAGTGATACGCGCCTAATGTTCTCATATACTTTACTTAACGGGAGTGAAAATACGCGGAGCTCAGGTGGGAGATGGATTCGACGAAATTGCTTGGGAATCGACGAAATGCTTTTGAAACACCTTTTAGGCTCTGCGAAATCCTCGTCTATTCGGAATCTAGGGAATTTTTTTCTTTGGTATACTTCCGTCGTGTGATCGATCGACCGCACTCAAGTTCAGGGTGCATCCTGCGTCGTGGAGAATTATTGAGGCTACATCGGTATCTCCACTTTGCGGCGGATGAACTCTACCGGCAATTAAAAATTTTCCAAGTCGTTACCTCGTTCCGTTGGCGATACGTTATACGTGTAGTTCATCACGACCCGCAAGGTCGGATGGGAAAACTTTTCGCTACTGACCTTAGGCGGATTATAAATTGTCCCGCTTTTCAAGCTGCATGCAACTTTCGAACTCGTGTCGTGCGCTTTATAAATGAGCATACGTGTGTGTACGTATAAGTATGTACAGCTACTTGCGTAAACACATACCTAATGTCCACGAATTGCGAATGGGGGGGGATGTGTGTCTGGGTGTATATGAATAATTCAGTACTATATAGAATTCCGTGAATCCGACTCCGCGATAAGAACCTACAGAGCCGTTTCTTTTCATTGAAATGAGCCCTCACCCTACACCCAATCCGTTACAAGAGGTCTTAACTCTTGCTTGTGCCGAGTTCAGTGTGCGCCATTCGCGATTCGCCCTACTCGCGGCAAATTTTACCAGGCGGATGTTTGTCGCACGAGAGCTAATTCGTTATACTTATATCTACAATTTTACCCTTTTACGAAATTTTACGAATTACCCTTAATGAAGCGATATACGGAGATCGGTGTTTCAAAATGTGTAATTTTTTCATCGATTACAAATACATTTCGAACAATGTTTCATTGATCCTTGTGAAATGTGTAAAATCTCCAATAGGACATTGTGTTGAAAAATATATAAGAATACGTATAATATGCAACAGAGAACATAGCAAAAAGAATGATTCCGTGATAGATAACCGTGGGATTTTGGCAATGATTTACGTATTAGGTCATCCGCATTAATAGAGTCTTATTGTTATCGCTGTAATTGGCGTTGAAACTCCTTCAACATCAGAAACATCTTTTAATCCATCAAATTTCAAACAGTGACTCGTTGCTGATTTTAATTCTGACACGGAGATTACCGCTAATCAACGTCTACGGTAATTTCCGTAATATCAGTTATGTGGTTTACGTCCGTGGTGTACACTGCTTTCGATGCTTTTGAGGTATAACATAATATTGGTTAAACTTTCAAAATGGTAACCGCAGAAGCAACATATCTTCGTCACGCTTACACTTATTCGCCGGCAAAGGAAATCGCGTACTTCATAACCGGTGTTACATACTACTTACTGAAATCCACACAGCCCTTTCCTTTCGGTAATTTCCTATCGGTAGGTGTATACCAGCGACGAATCTGCCGAGTAAAAGCCTCTCCATGGATCCCGTAAGGGTTCGGATTTAAGAAGGGGGTTTTTTAAGGACGGATGTACGTGACTGTATATTTGTCTCTCAATAAGCGGTACTTCCGGTCTCTTAACCGTTTCATTTCAACGGTCGAGCTGGGTGTACGTCCGCATACATACACAGCCTACGCCGACGTACGAGGAGTAAATAAATGAAGTTCGAGCTGACGTGACTTTTCCACTTTCTACGAGATATTGTTCTCGGTTTTCGCGGAAGGACTACTCCGGCGGTCTCGAGGCATGTAACCCCGAGATAACGCACGGAACTCGGGCGACAGTGCGTCATCGGCATCTAGTGTTCATATCCTCCGGTCCGTGGCCCCTATCCGAGTCGACCCCCTCGGTGCCGGGGGCGGCGGGGGTGGAGGAAGGCTCCGGCACCGGACGCCGGACGCCAGCCAAACCCTCCTAACGCCGTCCAGGGGTGGCGAGGAGCGACGAAGGGCGGCAAAGGGGATATTACGGACAGGACGCCGAGATATCCAGCCGGAGACCACCCCCGGGGGAAGGGGTGGCAGGGGGCCAAGGAAGGCGCCCGAGAGGCGGCCGAGGCCGACGAGCCTGGCGTTAGGGCGAATGCGGGGAGGGAAAGAGGCAACGGCAGAGGTAGCCGAGGATCCCGAGGGGTAGCGAAGGGTACGACCGCCGGCCGTTACTCGCAGCCGTTCAAGCGATGACCGGAATTTTGATTTCCTACAGCTCGGCTATACCTATACCCCTCCCCCCGTCCCACCGCAGTTTATAACTTTTTTCAATCGGCCGAACCCGCCGCCGTGTCGACACGCCCCGCCATCTCGGCCCCCGCGTTAACACCGCGTTTCAGCGCGCGATGGTAGAAAAAAGTTGAAGGTTGAAGGAAGACGCCGTCACATCGTTGTACGAATCGATCCTCGTTCCTCGTTACAGCGAGATGAAAGCATCGTCGCCTTCGAAGGGTTCTAATTGCGCCGTGAATCCGTTTGACGGAAAATCAAACGTCCGTGACGCGTTTCGGTATTCGTCGAGTCGAACAAGCGGATCGGCTAGTTTGTATCCCTCGCTACGTAAGGGTAGCGTAGGATGACGTGGTACTCTGAAACTCTGGAAGCCCCCCTTCGTCTTCCAAACACCCAGCGCCACCCAGTCGCCTCTCATCCACCCACCGCCATCCAGAGTCCCCCACACCCCACACCCCCGACGTTCCCGCGCTCCCCCCGCGGCCCCACCGAGCACGGCACCTATACCTCTGCTTCTATCCGAGATGGAGGAGCGCTCCCTGTGAAGCTAAGCATCCCAATATAGGGAGCGAGCCTCGGAGGGTCGGAGGGTCGGAGGGTCGGAGGCTCGGAGGGTTCGAAGGATTCGGAGGGTCGACGAGATGCGGAGATGGAGCGAAGTCGAGGCGGGAGGGATCCTCCCGGATCCACCCACGCGGCCACACCATGTTCATCAGGGTGAACGAAAATCCTCCTTTATCAAGAAGACCCAGCTTTCCGTGGAGCGCGAGAGGCTCTCGCTCCCAACCTCCCACCCGCCCCCACAACGCCCCCTCGCACACCTGCACACCCTGTACACACCTGCAAACCTGCCTCCCCGAGGTTCGTTTTCGCTTTCCCGAACCTATTTGTTCGCGGATACCGCGTCACATTTAGCTTACAGGGTTCTGTGCCGCTACCGTGCTGTTTACCCTTAGAGACCCGTGCAGGCTACGTCCCTCAAGAATTAGGATCAATTTACTACGAATTGTAGCCCCATTATTCGTATTATGAAGGCGCACTCGGGGAACGTTAGTTCGAGCGACGCAAACCGAAACGGAGAAAAAACAACAAGCTTACATTGTTTTGCGTAATTTTACGACGTTGCGATAAAACTTTGCTCCGCGGATTTCACTTCGATAATAATCTACCCGGGTGCTACTGGAGTTTCTTGCAACCGAATACGAATCTGGTTTTGGTGAGTTTCCACCACGTTAATCGTGAAAAGGTGAATTCGATGCAGTAACAATCACAATTTTTTTTTTTACACTACATTTTCAGGGTATCACGATAGTTGAATTCTACAAATGGATTCGTATTGAACGATAAAAATGTACATTTTTTGGGGTATCTTTGAGTATTTTCAACCTATTTCACAACGATGGAAACCAGCAACTCCGGTGTCATTATTTTTGTCCACTCAAGGTTTCGAAATACTTGATCGACAAAGGACTTGGTATCGAACCGTTTACCGGTAGCGTGCGTGATGTAATAATTGTGAGGTCAAACAATTTTTCACCCGTAGTTTTGAAGTAATCTATTTCAAAACTACCATTGCACGTCAATAACGTAACGAATTGATTACCCTTGATCTCATCAGTTTTGAAAATGATGGCAATGACAGAGCGTGCTTTCGGCCAGAACTTAATTTCTATCCGGATTAATCGCGTTACTTATAGCAAATGGTTTTTCTTTCATTTTTTGTTTACAAGAAGCAAAAAATTCGGTTCGATTAAACTCACGGAGGATATCATGGCACGGCAATAAAACTTGTCCTGATTCCAGCGAGATACGTCAAGTCTCGGTAACACCTGTCGCGTGCAATTAGACGCAGTCCGGCAGTGATAAGGAGTAACGCTGTGCTCGGATAACTGGGCGGACGGGCATCGTGACTACTAATTATCTCGTGAACAGGGTGAGGTAGTCGTTGATTCAAGGTCGTCTTTTCCCACGCTCGACAAATCCCGAAAGATATATACCTACGTATATACGAGTATAGGTATACATTAGAGAGGTCGAGAGTTTTCTTTTTCTTTTCAAAGTCACAAATTTAATAGTTTGTTGTAATTTGAGCCCGTAATATTATTAATATTCAGTGATTCCTAAACACAATTTTCCGTTTTCCATTTAATTAACACCTGAAAATAATTTTATTTATTTCTGAATTTTGTAGCTCAGTAACGAGGCAATGTACATGAATCTCGGAGACATATTTTTGCACGGAATTAAATGCTCTACAAAAAAGGTCTCTCACAATTTTTTGGTACTTAAACTTTTTCAAAAGTTATTCAAGGTTAAAGTTGTAACCATGTAAAAATTCACTTTTTTCGAGATTAACAGCGAAAATAATAGACTGATCGCAAGATATTTTGGGCTTCTTTTGTGAAGTATTTCAACCGCTATAAAATTATGTCGATCAATTAATTGTCAACTTGACCAAATTTATTTTGTAATTATTACAAGTAATAATATGTAATATATGCAATTCCACTTAAAAATCACCTTTTTTTTAGCAATTAGATAAATTTACTTTTGACAAGTATGATATTTTCGCTGTTAATTTCGAAAAAAGTGAGTTTTCATATGATTTTAACTTTAACCTGGAGTAACTTCTCAGAGTTTTGTTATCAAACAATTATAAAAGACCTTTTTTGTAGTGCATTTAATTCCCTACAGAAATATATATCGGACATTTATGCGTATTGCCTCGTTACTGGGCTACAAAATTTCGAAGTAACTAAAATTATTTTCTAATGTTAATCAAATGGAAAATGGAAAATTGCGTTCAGGAACCACTAAAAATTAATGTTAAGGGCTCCAACTATAACGGGTGTCTCATTTCCTCTTCCTACAACTATCAAACTTGTGACTTTGAAAAAAAAAAAAAAAACAGTAGATGTTTTTGGACCAGTTTAGTGTATATACATACTTTAGTGGAGATTGAACGATTGCATTCAGTCAAAGCCATCGGAAATACGAAATCTGAGGCTGTTTTTCACCAGAGAATGATTAGGTCAGTGAGACGAATATGAGTAGGTTGGTACCTGCGCCGTATCTCCACTACCGATAAGTCACCGCTTGTCAGTCGATATCGCCTTGAAGTTTGGATTGATGATACAACGCGACCTTCAAGCAGCTGGGCTGTCGACAGGCGGCCCTTGAGGTCGCCGTGACTCAAACTTTTCGTGCGTCTTAATTCCAAACGAACAGAGGGGAGAACGGACGTCACGCCGTTCACGGGAGTCTTGAAGTTAAAGTAATCCCTCCCACGCGCGGGAGCCGTCATCTGTACCTCGGGTCGAGTTTGGGGGAAGATAGAACAAAGATAGTCTTGGACTTTTAACTTTTCGCGGCTCGTAAACTACCGGATTCGCCCCTCGTTCCTAGCCTCTTCGTAACCCGGTGCAGCGCCTAATCATTCTTAAAGTTTTACCCCTAGCTTAGTTACTCTCGGGTCGCTAATTACCTGCCGAGTAGGAAGGAGAAGGTAAAGTGATTAAAAAATCGGTAACGAGTTTTTCTCCGCTCCCCGGAGATTCCCTGCGACGAAGGGGATGGACGGGGGCTGAAAAATTGTCAAAATGCTAATGCGACCCTCGACTTTCGATTAAAAAGAAACGCGGTGACAATAAGAGTCGTTGTGACGGTCCATCCAAGTAACCAGATGCATCGTCGATAAAATTGCATTGCGATGCGTATGAATTTGTGACAAATTAGCAAATTTACACAAACTGTTACTACTGTCTGTACGAATGCTGTACGTATACTGCTGTAATGCAGCCGAAATCTCTCACGTAGTCATCTTGCAGTAAAACGAGGACGCAACTCGTCATGAATGACTGATTTGTGTGCAGGCTCTTTGGGTCTTGAATGACTGACAACGAGTGCAATTTTTTTCGTTCACTGGCGCAAAGTCTCATAAATTGTCGTAGAAAACTTACGTAAAAGTTCTGAAGCACGGGGCCAGGCGTATGTATAGAACCGTGTATAAACGGGTGCCAGATTTTACATCGTGGAGAACAAACCGTCTTTGTCGAGAGTTGCTACACCTAGACCATTCGAATCGCTAACTCGTTCCCGAAACGTTACGGGCTTGCATGGGACCGTCTCCTAGGCAATCAGAAACACGCGTGCGGTGATATCCGTGTGGCGAGGTGTACTTAGGCGAGGTGTGCATGCATACATGTGTGAGCGCATAGATATGTACCTCGTATAAACATAAACACATTTTTACTGCGGCACGAACGTCAACTGCCGAGCTCTGGGGAATGCGATAAACATGAGGGAAATCAATGGGCCGTGTATCATGGCCTCGAGGCAGACCTCGTGAACGCATTCGGAGCACTCGCTCACTCGCTCACCCACCCACTAACTAACTAACTCGCTCATCAATCCATCCGTCCACTCGTCCGCGAGCGTGATGCGTAACGCGTATAATGGTGATGATAATAACATCGTCGTAAGTAACAATCGAAGATAGTGGGTGCGATGTGAGCAGCGGCAGCGGCAGCGGCAGTTGGCAGTAAGCCGAACCATTGAGGGGACGAAGGGGGAATTTGAGTAATGGGAAGACCGTAGGAAGACAATTTCGAGGGCACAAAAGGAGAAGTAACCGCGGCTTGCTCGGCGTCGGTGATTGGCGTTACACGCGAGTATCGAGCCGCACTATATTCACCCTTTTTCATCGCGAGGGGTAAGGATGAAGAGGACGGGTTTTGGGGTGTTTTGTCATTGTTGGGCGTTTGTCCGTATAACGTTGTGGGAGGAACCTGGTTCTTTTCGGTCTGGAATACTTCGTCATTGTGTCTTAGGCGGCGGTCAGACGCATGCCTCTCTGATGAATCAGTGCTTCTTGGCCGCGGCTGCAGGACCGGGCTCTCGGGTTGGGAGCCGGCTCGACCACCCTCACCACCCTCGGCACCCCTCGACCTCCCCCAAAGCCATCAGAGTAGCAGAGCGAAGTAACCCTCCTGCCTGAACCTTCATCAAGGGGACCACCAACCCCACCTTTATCAAGAACCCCCAGAGCCAAGCCCGCTCTCTCCCCCCTACCGCCAAGCACCCTCTGCCTCGGAGTCGTCCCACCCGGCCCACCCCTCCCACTCACCTTCCTCCATCATTCTGCCTCATCCCACGGGTCGTCCGCCCCGGCGGAGCCTTTCGCCCGCTTCCCCGCTATCACCTCGCCTAACCTTCGCTCCCACCCACGTCCCTTGGAACCTAGATTAACGGAACCCTTCCTTTCAGAGAAAAGGGAGCCGTTCCAACTCGCCTAACCTTAAGCCGGCGTTCAACAACGGTACAACGAAGAACCCGGACGGTGATGAAATAAGAAACGTACTGAAAACCACGATGCGACTTGTGGGTACAGTTTGATATCAGAATTACGATCGAGGGAGACGGTATGTCGCGGTAACGGATTATTACGGAATGCAAATGTCGGTTCATTTCTCAAATGTTACTAATTATGGAGGTTTTGGAAAATTTGCAAGCGACGTTTACTATTTCAACATGAGAAATCGTGTTCTGCATAATCAATTCACGGGTAATAGATAGGTCAGCACATGGATCCATTTTTCAGGAAAAACCAGCTGGTCGTCGTAAGGTGAAGGTAGCCAATTTGACTTTACAACACGCTGTTTTCTTTGTAAAGTATGGAATACTAAGTAATAATGAATAATGGTTCCTCTCAATTGCGGGCACGCATAAAAATATAACATGGAAAATATCTAACATAGAATTACTCTGCCAGAAATGAAAAGCAAGAAAATCTTCGCACTCATACGGAAATGGCACGTGTTCTGAAAATTCTTAAAAAGTCAAATTCTGCTAGACCTGTACCTTAATCCTTACGACAACCAACAATTTTTGTCGAAAAATGAACCCATGTGCTAACCTATGTACCGCCCACGAACCAATTGCGTAAAACGAGGTTTTCGATATCCAAATAGTAAACATCGACCACAAATTTTCCAAAACCTCTGGAGTTTAAATCACTTGAGAAAAAAAAATTGATACTTGTCATCCTACGGTAAACAGTTTCGGCGACATACTGCTCTCCTTAACGGGATTTTCAATAACGTTAACTTTTACTTTTCCCCATTCCACTGCTCAAGAACCCCTCGCAGTACTCTCAGCTCGTATTTCGAGCTCGTAAATTATTTCCCGGGGACGGAAAGAACAGGATATATATACAGGTCTCCTCGGAAAAAAGCACGGCCTGCTGGTCTGCAGCGACGATCGAATCTGTCCACCTTAAGCAGGTGCCTCGGCAAGGAAGCCGAGCTCGTACAAAGATCGTCCTCACGTGGTGAACAGATTCGCGTTACAGCCATTTACTATTGACCGGGAACGAATTTCGTCTGCTGGATTCGCAAAGCGACATCGCGTTTAAGCGAGAAAAGCGTGGTCAGATTTAGTCCTACCAACAGCCTAACCCACCCGGTGTGGTACCGTGCTACCTGTAATTATCCGCACGTAGTAGCGGCTTTAACCTGCAGTACGAAGCTCCATCCTTCGCCCACAATCATCCCAGCAACAATACTCCTTCCTCTGCGCGTACGCGATGTGCATATACCTATGCTACGTACTCCTGTAATCCACGGTGCAGATGGAAATGGGCTCGGTGGTTAGCCGACCGACTTATCGGGGGACCCTCGTACCGATGCTATTCGAACGCGTGTGCGTCTACCTCGTGTGTAATGTGTGGTAACACACTCGTGCAGGGACTTGAGATGCGGTATGGCTGGGGGCACGTATGCCGAGGGGTGCGGGCCTAGGAATTAAGGCAGCTGGGAGGGCGCCGGAGAAGGTGCGAGGAGGTGTGTGTTATGTTTTCGAAGTGCGTCGAACTCGCGATGTTGACAATCCTGCGAACCTTCGAGGGTTTGTCTCGAACGAACGAAACGATGCACAATTACTGTAGATCTTGTGGTATTCTTCGAATCAGTTAATCGCGTGCGATGTGCGAGCAAACGTCGCAAACCTTTGGAGTTGGGACACTGTGATTAATCGTTCTGTTGAAATTCATCAAAATTGTCGAATTTGAACTGATAAAGAACAATATTTGCGTTTAATCTGGAGATTCGACATCAGATAGTGTTGTGTTGATGCCAAATTATGGTCTACCAGCCGATTGTTGTGCTCGTTCGCTACGCTCCCTCAGTCAACGTAGGTACCGATTTTTCGAAAGGTAAGACATTACGTTTTACACTATGTTGAATATCTCGAAGATCGTAGGACTTCAAATTTTCTACGACACCTCGATTACAAGGAAATCGAATGAGTTGGCAAACGCTACTAGACAAAGTTTCGTCCATTGTATAAAGAAATGATAATCTCCATCCAACCTTCAAAATTGGATTTCTTACGTCTTATCCAATTGGCGAATAGAAAATGTCAATGCGCAGCCTCTAAAAAAAAGTGCAGAGCGCTTTCCTTTCAGAAGCTTCAATATTATGTTATTTTTATATACTTTTTTTGAGCCACCCTAATGCACAGCTTTAAAATGTAATGCATCGTGCGGAAATATGTTCGTATTATCGTAGATTGTTAAACAGGTCGCCCGATTTACATCTTCGTAGTATTTGTTACGATTATTCGTACATCGGTTATAAGTTCCTATTTTTTGATACTAACAAACAGTTTTTTATAATTTATATATTATTTTATTTCATGTCAAATTATTGATACATGCTTAATAAAAAATGTTAGAGAGACAGCAGACAAATGATGATCAATCGTAAATATTTTACATCTGTTTTACTTTAAAATAATTCGGTTATTACCGCTTTTTCATTATGAAAGTTGGAGATATCTGGATTTTCGATAGTTTTCATATTCGGTAAAATCCAGCGATTTCTGTGACATGGTACGAGGATTTTTGTGTTTCACGAATTGGCAACATTGGTGACGAAACTTGAAAATCCGTTATCATCATCGCTTAGTAAGGTAAATGAAAAATCTTTCTAGGAAGGCACGCACCACCTAGTTGTGGTCTTGCACAAGTTATAATTTCGGGCTGATGGTCCCGTGCGAGGAGCCTCCTTCACCAAAGTGTGACCCGTGATCGATTTCCTGACATAGAATTTTCCACACGTAATCTGAAGAGAGAGAATTTTCGGTGACGACAATAACTGGTTTTCCGGTCATTCTGACATCCGAAATTCGGATTTTTAACTTTAGTACTATGCTGATATGACCTAAGTCCACTCCGCACTCAGCTCTTGCAGCGCATACCTACATAATCCTGTCTTGACCATAACAACCCTCCCAAACACCGTATTTGGAATCTGAAGAATCGTAAATTCAGCGTGAAAAGAGCACCCAGCTATTCGTAATTTAGGGCTTAATACGCTCTCCTTAGTGATTCTGCATGTGAGATTGCTTTTAGTTTTAATTTATTCTTTCTCAATTCTCCTTCGGCTGCAGCGTTTCGAAGTAGGATGACCAGGTCAGGCGAAAATTAGGGCGATCGGTTGAAGTTTACAACTGCAAAGAGGGTCAAGAGTCGCTCGAGGGACAGCGAATGACCAGCAGACATCAGCTGATCGCGTGCACGTCTCGACGAGGCAGCCAGGACTAATCGTCGAGTGAACTTCGCGTTTTATGCCTTCCTGCTCGAAAGAATGAGTGTGGCGATTATACCTGTATGTATCTTCTTCTACACGGACACGCGCGATGCTCCTCAGACCTATTTCGAGAAAACGTGTAAAACGAAAAACCAGTCGTACACCTTTCATCATTTTCGAGGTATTAAAGGTCAAAGGCTACAGTCCGGCAAACTTTGCTCCAGCGAATTAGTCTTCAATTATACGTCACGTACCTTCTTGATGAAAATTGTAGGAAAATTATTATTTGTACGCTCAGGATAAAGTTATACTAGAGGAGAAAATAGTTTATATGAATACCTCGTTCAGATTTGTAGAGTGCGATTCGTTCAAAGTGGTGTAATCGATAAACGGATTCAACTTTTTGAATTAAAACCGTAAGTCCACCTTAAAAATCTAAACATTACTGGACAAATCAGCCAAAAGTCGGTAAAGCAAAATTTGCAAATCATCAGTTTGCTGAACTGGTCTGCCCGATGAGGAATCGAGGGATATTCCTCAGGGATTTCGGAGTGCCGGATTCCTTTAATTATCGGTTATTAGCCGTTAACCATCAAACGCTGATACGTTGCAAATTGCCGTCTGACCCTCAATGAAACGAACAGTGTTCCCCGTTTGTTTCCCCGGTGCACGCGTTCTCCAAAATGAACCTCATGGTTATACGCATAACAAATTCAAATTTTCAGTGCAAAATCAGAAGCTCTTCGCGTTATTGCTCGTCCCGATTCAACCGGCTACCACTCAAAGTGTCCGTTGATTGACTCTGTGTAGGTACCCGTCCCTGATAAGTCCCCGCCTCCGGAGACCCGATCCCGTGAATTCAGAGAGCTTCCAGCAAGCTGAATCTTTTCATCTCCATCTCGGTTCGTCTCGGCAGCGGCCGTGCAACTGGAGTTTCTCACCTTTTCCGAGGTTTTTATACTAATACAGAAATGGTATTTCAGAGCCGGGGTAAAACTCTGTCTGGAACGGTTCCCTCGTTTACGGCACTTGAGGTCGGGTTTGTTGCCACAGCGTCGGGCCGCGTCACCAGACACCCGTCACTGCTCGATGCCAGTGGAGTAAAAAGTTCCGCCCACCTAGCGCCGCTCTAATCTCGACGCTCCTCGGTTTACGGTCAACAGGCCGTCGCTCTCGACGGACTCGTCAACGACGCACGGCGCTACCAGGCGATGCTGCTTCGATCCTCGGTTACGCGTGTCGAGTTGGTCCGCGCGTGGGAACACGGACATAAACCGGTGCCTGGCGCGTATAATTCGGAACTCCTCGTCGTCGATGTCGGAGTATAATAATGCCGGTATTTACGGGTGAATATGTGTCACCGTTAATGGAGCGTGGAGTGGGTTGGTGGCAACGGTCTATTTTCGAATTGATATGATCGCACGTCAAACTTATGGATGAAAAGAAAATCATTTTTCCAAATCCATCGATTACCATACAACTTTTCGTCTCGGGAGTAGTTTGAAGCCCTTGTCTCCGATTGCAACGAATCATCGAAATTGTGACAGCTGAAAGTCGACGCAAAAAAAAGTCAAATTGTTCCAGGCGTTGTTTAGCTGGAAAATCAGTAAAAATTGGCAACGTATTTTAAGACACGATTTATCTTAATGCTAACTGATATGAACTTTATTGACGATGGCTTTTTGATTTTATAATACATAACAATTTTTTCTAGATCAATCCATTTTCTGGGTTTCAATGTACGGTGTTAATTTACAGTTTGCACAATACTTGACAAAATGTTGTGCTCTTTTGTTTCAAACTTTTCACTGCAAGGGTCGATGCAAAGAACCGTCGCTAAGAAGAAGATTCGAGAAATGCCGAAAATTAATCACAGTCATAGAAAGTGTGCACTTGAATATATGTTATGAAACAGTTTTGCCGTGAAAATGACTGAAATCGGTGTTCAAGTGAGTTAATGGAACAGCAATTACTGCCAACCCCATATTCAGCATAATACTGTAATTGTAGTGATTATTATTATTACAGCAAACCAGTTCCGCAACATACGTCCGGCAACAAAACAGAGTGACTTGGTCCATTCATTAAATCACTCGGCGTGTGTGCGTTTCTTTCGTATTTCCCCGCCAGGGTGTCCGCACCCTCGAAATTCTAATCAGGTCCATCGGGCGAGTCAACGGGGTGCTGAGATTGTAGAGACGGAGGCGTTGCAGGTCAGCAGCTATTTCGTGACGTGGTTACAAGTGATTACACGGCCGTATCTATTCGCGCGTTTGTAGCCGCGGGTGCGTGGCTTGGCCCTGATCGAACGGTCGGACGGTCGGACGGTTCCACGGTTCTGTGGGGAGGCGAACTCCCGGTGTTTGTGTGTCAGTCGCATTGAGACTCCGCGCTCGTCCGGCGGCCCCCGACTCCTCGACGCCGGTGAGCCGGGACTGGAGAGAGCGGGAGAGAGCGAGAGAGAGAGAGAGTGAGAGAGCGAGAGAGCGAGAGAGCGAGAGAGAGAGGGGGAGAGCTGCGTGAGTGCGTTCGGGGTTGTGTGTCTCGCAAACAGCTCGGCATATACCGTTCTCTGCCTGGCACATAGTAGATGGGCTGTACGTAACGTGCCCCCTAGGTGCTCTGCGGCCTCGGTGAAGGCACGCGTGTGCGTCCGTGCGACACGCAGACCTGGAGAACCGCGTTCCTCCCACACGATACAGAGCTCGCAGAGCTCGCCGTGTGCGTCGGGAGAGAATTATGTCGCGGTCCTGTGCACGGGATGTGAACATACATGCCCCGTACAGGCGTACGTACCTCTGTTCATGTGCCTCTGCGTACCCACTCATCCGCCCGCCCCCGCATGCGGAGAGGGAGCGGGTGGGCGCCTACGTTTCGTCCATAGATTACGGGTAGGTAGGGATGACAGAGTTTCACCAGCGAGTTTCCGTCGTCCTTCTACGCCGCTTTTCGCATTTAGGGATGAGCGGGACTTTCCAGTAGGTACCTGGGAGAACTCGTCGTCCAAGTGAGGGATGAAATTCGTACGTGTCCGGTGATTAGTTACCGCCCTTACCCTTCTCCGGGAGACTCGGGCGCGAGTTTACACCCCGCGACACGCTCACGCACAATCCTTTTAATAGTGCATTAGCTAATTGTCGTTTTTAGCGTGCAGGTGGCTCGCAGTTCGAGTCGGCATGTTACAAACACGGTAATCCCGGAGAGGAGAAGCATAGTACCTACGGCGACGGAAGACAGGGTCGAAGAGGAAAGGAGGGGGAGAGGAAAGGAGAGCGACAGGAAGGGACGACGCGATGGTAACAGAGCGGGAAACGGAAAGGAAAACGGGAGAGAGAGACGGAGGGAGTCGTTATGAGGGATAACATCTCCAATTATTTTCCAACCCGTGTATTTTTAGCACGAATGGTGGGCAGAGCCTGCTTCAACTCGGTATGGGTGCCTCGAGCCTCGGCGTGGGCTTCAAGGTGGAAGGTATTTCTACTCACAGCGTTGGCTCAGCTGTGTTCTCTCTTCGGCGATGGTGCGACGCGTGCGGGGAACGGGGCTCTGCTGGTAGCAGGAGACCTGGCGGTGCAGGGGCTGGGGCCGAGGGGTTGGGGATAAGTTAGGTTGGGTAGGGTCGGTAGGTTGCGCCCACGGTGGGTGGCAGTCAGGCAGGCAGGCAGGCAGGCAGGCAGGCGAGCACGCAAGGGTACATTGGGTCGGGGGTGGGAACGCTGCTTTGAACTAAGCTGGGATAGAGGTAGTGTAGATGGGTGGAACGGGCGGCGGTGGTTGAGGCTGGCGGGTGGGTAGCGCCGATGCGGTGGCGAGGGTGGATATGGAAGGTAGTCCTGGACACCGCAGCTCACCTAACTATACCATTGCCCAGCGCTACAATCCAGTGCTCTAAATTATGCCGATGTGCCGTGGTCGGGTCGAAATACCATCCGTAAAAGTTGGAACGCGAGGAGGTTACATCTACGACAGAATTCAAAATTCCAAACTATGTACAGCTTTGTTCCGGTATTCAACAGTCATTCATGTTTCGTATCGCTACAAGAAAACGCCTGTAATTTGGTGTCAACCTAACACTGTCTAACGTCCATCTACCGCCATCTGATGTTGGCGGACCACAAAAATTGTTCTATGTATAGTAGGATAGATACACTGCCCCATTTTGGGTCAGTTTCAACACCAATAGCAGGTACGATACCTCTATGCCTGATCACAGTATGATCGAATCATCGAAATGAATACATGTTTATTTGATGCTTTCGAGCTCGTTTTAAACCAGTGGTGATGCGGTTCTTGTGTACCCTACAACGTTGGCTTCGTCGTATATTTTTTTTCTGCCTCCTCGACGGTTTCCATTCGCCTAACGTATAGTCAAAGTAGAAGACTCTCCCCCAGTCGAGTCGCGCTAGGCTTTCTTCACCCCTCTCCGCGGCAGCAACTCCGTATTGACCCCAGCCAGACCCTAACGGCAGGAACAATAACGGTAGCTTAGGTTGGTGAGGCTTTTTGCAGATTGAATATTTCGGGGAAACTTAATATATGATTTCATATTTTTCTGGGGAGTGGTTCGCGGGAGCACTCAGCGCCCATTATCGTCGGGGTTGAATTATTTCATGCAAATCACTCGTCGTGTCCGCCTCATTCGACTCCACGTTCAATTCCGGATTTTCATGAGCAAACAATGAACCAACGCGGTAAAAGGGCCGGCTACTCGACCATCACCGATGCGGTGAACAACCTTCGATTTTTAAAAACTTTCTCCGAAGGTTTCTTCGCGGGATCAAGAGGACTCGGGGTCTGACGAACGTTTGTTGAGGCTGTTGGGTCAGCCAAAATCGACTTGCCAAAGGATCGAAAGATCACGACTTAATTATTGATAGCGATTAGCTGAATGAATTTCAGGTCCGCGGGAAACTTAGTGGCTGGATCAAAGTTTTGTGACGACAGCGATCCGTTTGAATGATATTTTCACCGTAATCCCTTCGCGTCTGATTGTGGGAACATCGCTCGACGCTGGATCCTTGCTCCTGGAGCCGTAGTCGAGGATACGAAAAAATCACACTTTGTTGCAGCCTATTGTTCTGTTACACGTCTTCATATTTATGTTCTCTGGTTTTTATACCGGTTTTGAAAAAACTGACTCCTCAACGGCATTGAGAACACGGTAATAGTCAGCTGTCAGGCCCTCCGAAGGTTCATCGGCATCGCATTTTTACGACGGATCACATTACCGTATATATAACGATGCGTGTGTAAATCATCCTCCCTTGAAGGCAGGTAGGCTGTTCTGTCCTTCTCTTCCCTTTCCCACCCTACTGCTGCCCTTTTTCCATTCTTTTTCATATAAATTAGACTCTATATCGTAACGTGCCGGTGGTTTTACGGACTCTGAAGCTTTATTCCCGCGTTGCACAGACTAGATGAAAACATAATTATCTCTATAACGCATCCGCACGTCTGTCGATACACATTTACGGAACCGTTCCACCGCAGCATACCGGGAACATTACGCACCTATTCCACACTCCTATAGGTCCAATTTCAGTGCCCTGCTTCCATGTCACGTTGTCTATTTTCAACCAGTTCCTTTGATTACCCAGAGTTTCCACCCCTCTGACCTTCTTTGCTCAAGCGTCTCTCATCCGAAATATGTGATACAAACGCAAACGCGGGTAATCCTGCTCCTGCTATCATCAGACGTTGGTGTTTTCTTATACCTCCGGTATCAAACGGCGAATGGTCGACTCGGAGGCGCGTTATAGATCGTCGGACTAGCCACCATTCACAGGTCGAAGGGTGGAGGGTGCGGGGATTTGGTGCGGGTTCGGTGAGGCCCCGGTCCGCATTATACTTTACGACGGCGTCCCTTGGCCGCCCTCCGTGTCCCTCCGGGTCCCGAGACCCTCGGAGGGTCGAGAGAGAGGCGAAAGCCTCTTTCGCCCCCCTTTGTCGTCGCACGCATCTCGATGGTCCGGATCGAGGCTAACCCGAGTCCACTCGGCGCCTTTCCCGCACCCAGGCCCAAATCGACCCAGCTACAGCCTGACGGAAATCCTCTCGAGCTCTTACTCGAGTTTCTCGAGGCTACGATACCTTGGCCGTAACGTTCGTAGACTTTATGCACTATCTGATGGTTTGAGATCATACAAGAGTGTCATGAATCGTTTTGAGGTACGGCTAAAGGGGGCTGGAGCACGGACGGATAGCCGGAACTGCGAAAGGACATCCCACAAGTACCTAGTCATTGGACTGGTCCAATAATTCGCATTATTCAATAGTCGATTCAAACTTTGATTATTATGGCTCTTTGCTGGGGATGATGTGATACTGCAACGGACTCTTTTTTTTTTTGTCATTCCCAGGTCAGCACACCAGTCTTCTGAAAAATTAAAAAGATACAATCGCACTTAATGTGCGAATCATTCACGATGCAACCAGCGAATGCAACCTGAATGCCGAGCTTCACTGCCCTTGAAACAGTACGTCTTGTACTTCAAAACGAATGAAGTACTTTCAACATGTTTCATGCGCTGTATTCCAATAATTTTTTTTGATCATTAGTCTATATAATTAGGTCTGACATCGCAGTTACACCGGAGTTGAAACGGTAACGGAGCATTTTCTTTTCAAGTCATTTAGTCTAATTATCTCGTTAGCGTAATCTGATAAAGTGTCTTTGTAGCACTATTTCTATTTGATATCTAGGTTGAATCGATACCTATTCTACATTTGTATCGATTGATTGTACCGGTGACAAGAATTCGTTTCCAAACTAGATGAAACGTGGACCTGGTTTCTTTACGCAAGTCGAAAACTTCTCACCCTGACAAAGACTCTGTGACAAAGAATCTTCCGCTTCCACCCCCTTCGTTACGTCTTCGACTCCACTTCAACCGCTGACTTGCTTCTGCGTCTTCAATTCGTAAGGGACGTCAGTTTCATATCGCGGTTTGCGTTTGTTCGACCGTTCGCAAGCTCGGTGGTGGTTCAGAGCCGTCAGTAGCTGCACCCCTCCTATCTTTCGGAGAGAGTTTCTTCCCGCAAAGCCGTCTCCGGCTTCTGCCTCTGCCTCTGCCTTTGGCTCTGCCTCTACTTCTACCTCCGCCGCTGCTACTGCCTTTGCCTCTGCCTCTGCCTCTGCCTCTGGTACCGGAGGTAGAAAGTACCTTGAACCCCTCGTGTCTCACTCCACCTCCCGCAAGTCCGACTACTACCTCGCTCACCCTCGGGGAGTCGTCTCTCTGTTCCGTAGGTGAGTAAGGTGGGTGAGTGGGTGAGTGGGTGAGCCGGCGGATGGAGGACCGAGGATGGGTGGACGCCTACCTCCGTCAACTCTCCCCCTTGCCCTTCCCTCTCCTTTCCCGCCGCTGTCTTCCCGCAGCAACGTAGCACCGCTCCTCGTCCCTTTGTATAGCAAAACCTAACTTCCACGCTCGAGTCTCAGGCTTGAGTCTAGCTTGAGGCAACCGAGAGCGGGAGATTCGACGCTACTCGATAAAATGACGTGCGCTCCCGTTTAGGATACCCAGAAGTAGATGCTCGCTCTTTGAGCCAGATGAACGGGCGAGGCAGCGATCGCAGGGATCGACGCCCGGCGTTGCGCGGAGCGTATGATGACGGCCTATAATTAATTGGTTTCATTAACGCGAGGCTTTCATTCCCTCGTTACGCCGGCTGCCCCACGTGGAGTGGGTCGCATCCGCCCCTATGGGACCCGTCGAAACCCGCAGCGGTGTCTGGATTTTGTCTTCCTTATCCGTTCGATCCCCTCTATGCCCTACGGTTCGCCTTTGCACCTTCGCAGGGGTGCGCCGCCCCCCGATAAATGGATTCACGACAGCGTGCAGGAAACAGTTTTCCCGCAGAGCCTCGTCGAAACGCCGCCGCGCCGCGGAGCTTTGCTGGTTTTCGCTTTTCCTCGGGTGAACCTGGCGCGGACTTAGCCACGCTATGTCAGCCCCGTTAACGGGAAACAGGGGGAGGGCGGAAAGAATGAGAAGTGCTTTCGAGTCAGGCACGTCCCGATGTGACGCCACGCCCGTGCGTGCCATGGGTGTCATTTATGCGGAACAACGGGGTTCCTGCCGCCGGTAAACCGGCACGTGTCGATGCCGGTTCCTGAGAACTGGGTCGTTCTTATCCGATTTTCCGCCCCTTCTTACCCCCCCCCCCCCCCTCTTTCGCCGGCTATTCGATTTTCTGTCTTGCATGAAAAAATCAAAGGTTGCAGGGTGCTCTTCCTCTACGATAATTATCTTCTTGTGTTATTCATTTTTCCGAAGGAATCGATTTCGAGGGGAAAGAAAAACCGGTTCAATAAGCTGCGTAGAGTTTTATACGAGACAACCGAAGAACACCTGAAGAACTAATTTTTACTCTTAGTTAAACCGCATGTATCATTTCAATTTTTCGTTACCCACTTTGAGTATACCGTTCTCTCGAAAATCAAAAGATATTTTCATTGTACATCGGCAAGTCCAAAAACAGGTGAAGACCATCGTTTTCATGTAAATCACAATACTACTTCCTTTTTTTTTTTTTTTTTACTAAATAATGTGGGATTCAATCTGTCAATTTATACTAACCTGTGTCCCAATTCACAGTACGACAAACTGTGAAAAACATTCCGAAAACAAATTCGTTCATCGTATCAATTCGTATGCTACCTTTTCGCCATTTAAAACTCTACCATTTCAGAGTCAGTTTCCATAATGCCATTTCCCAACAAACCTCAGGATACTTATTCTTGTAAAAATTAGTTTGATGTGTACGAGCAATACATATTAGAACTTCCACGAAAGAAATGCACGACCGACAACCGGTCGTTACTTCGGATGCCGCACTGTGCCGATCCCGGATCGCGGAAAAGGGAGGCTTGAGCACCTCTGGGCTCACCATCTCGGCCGAGAGGCACCACCACCGTGTACCGTGGCACCGTGTGGCTCAGCAGGGATTGTTGGGGCACGGGAGCTGCACGAAAATGGGGTGAGGTGAGAGCGAGAGGCTTCCTGGGGTGGCGTTGGCGGTGGCGGTTGCGAGGCAGGTGTATATCTATACCTCGGACGGGGACTCTCACCCTTGTGGAGCGAGTCCCGCAAGGCCACAGCAGGCAAAATGGCCGCCCTCGCGAGGGGCGAGCTATGCCATCGCGCCATCCTGTCCGTGTCCGTCCGTCCGCGTTGCGGAGGGTTGCGAAGGGCGTTCGATGCCCGAGCACTCCGAACCGGTACCCCGCCATCAGAGAAACTCGTCCGGCCTCCCACACTCGATACGGAGGAACGATACGGAGGTGAAATGCCTCCCGTGGTATCCCGGACTCCACAATGCCCTCCGCAGCAGGCCACGAATTAGGCGAGTATTGTCAGTCTACAAACCGACGCTAATATCACCGTCGTCGGCCACGCGTCCGCAACGACCGCGGAGCACAGGTGACACTGCCTATGCTTGTCGGGACGCCGGTTGTATTCGTGTCGTTTGACTAATTAAACCTGGGGCAACGTCAATAGGTGAGGAATTTTACTTCGAATTGGCAGAAAGTTAGCAATTGACGGTAACTATATTCGCCTGGGATATGGCGGTGACCGTCAACGAGCCTGAAGACGAAACTGCGATGATCACGTATTCGCCAATATGATACGTCTTCGAATACATCGAAATCGAGACAAAGTCGAAGCAATAACTAGATATCGCGTAGAACTTGCCATAGTGAATGTAATACGATAAACGAAATTGGGCAGTTATCAAAATTTCAGAATTTAGCTTTTGACTATTTTTCAATTACGATAAATCAATTTACAGTCAACAGTGTACTGGCTGTAAATTGACAACTTAGCGGGCGTTTGCTAAGGTTTAGTCTGTCAAATGAATTAAATCATATACCATAAACCTTGACAGCACTAAAAACCATAGAGATTGTATACATATATGGAGCGAATACGACCGAGTTTTCACGATCCCAATTGAATTGAAAATGAGGATGACATATTCTGTATCAACTTTCCAGCACACTTCTGATAGGATTGAGAGAGAATGTGATATATATTTGTCTCAACTTTTCAGCGTAAAACGCAATTTAATACAGCAACTGAACGAGTTTGTAAGCTTCTATGCCAAAAAGCATCGATTTAGTTTATCTTCGATCGTGTAAGAATCATATGCACATGACTACCACAATGGAATTGCTCTATCGGTGACGATTATAAATTAAATTTCCCCTCCAATTTCGACGTATCGATGAAGCTAGCATTTCAAGATATTCATGGGCTTTCCAATCATTAAGATTCTATGGTCAAAGCCAGGCAGGTATATCGACCACGTACAAGTTGAGACGAATATATCAAAAGTTATGTGGTCCAGGTAAGTGAAACTGAGTCGTCCGCTAGATATGTGAAATGGCACGCATTCCGGGTGCAGTGAAACGTGTTGCAGCTGGGGATGATTTGCTGTGCCAAGTTAGTCTAGTCGGACTTTATATACTCGTAGTTAAATGAACGTACAATTTATAGACTTTGCAGGGTGAAGTAAGTGCGATTAATTGGGATCTGCTCCAATTATCGATTGGCAAATCTAGTTTTGTACCTATTATAGAACGCCTCGACGAAGATCAATCGTGTGGATTAATTGGTCCGTGGTCGAGTGCACGGGAATTAATTCACTTTCTGATGTTATTCTAATCACGTAGAAACTTGGAATTCAATTTTTAGATTTCCAAGGAGGTGCTGAATTGTTACAAAGTTCCAAACTGTGTACATCGAACAATGAACCGTCGATCCCCGGTACACATTCGAGTTGATTGACACTAGGCAGGAGCCCGGATTATCGGCTAACAGATATTGACCATCCCAGACCATAAAATCTTCATTACACGCCAGTGCCCTAATAAAATCATCTTCGCGCTAATTCATCAACCCTCGACTCGATTTGGTCCAATTCGATTGAAGACCCCACCTCTGGCTGGGTTGCACTTTGCCACCCGAGGGTGATGAAGAGTCGCCGTGAGTCGTTGACTGAAACAATCGAGGATCGTAAACCCATAAACTCGGCCTCTCCCTCCTTCATTACTCGGTTTGTTCCCGGTGCTTCGATTCTCTGCAGTCAGAGATGTTGCGCGTAAAGTACATATGTATGCATGTCTGGGATTCTCGGTGCATGGGCAAACGTTTCCCGGGACTGAACACCACGCGTAACGCGTACCCGAAATGAGGGTGGCCTGAATAAGCCCCTGGAGACTGAGGGGTTAACAACGCGGTTAAATTTGAAGTAGTTCCTGGTTTTGATGTAGGTGTCAAAAAGCCCTGGCAGTCGTAGTGCGGCTTCTCCCTCGCTCGTGTAACCCTGGGACATCTTACACCTCACTTTTTACCTGCAGGACGGGTTATACGGATGTCTAATTACCACGTCAATTACACTTTTTCCGTGCTCGTCGACTCGTCGAATCGTCTGTGAACAATTATTACGTTGATCGCTTGGGCGTGCGAGATGAGTATGCCTACCTACAATGTACATTTGCGCTCATTGTCAGCGAAATTTGGATATTGATAAGTTGAGACGCGATGAGAAACGAGTTTGTATGCTTTAATTGGGGAAAGGATGGACGGAAAAGGTGGACAATTGGTGGGATACGTAAGAGCTTTCAAAATTATTATCAATGGAATCTTTCACGATATTTCATTTAAATGAACGCATGTTCAAGCTCAATCTGTTTAATGGTTAATAATTGAATGGAATAATATTTCGATTTATAACACTCATTAGACATCTTGCGGATTCGTACAACCATCTTCCTTAGACTCGAGATAAATCCATTCGGATTACTTGTAATAGTAAGGAGAATACGTGCTATATGTTACCTTTTTGCATGCTCCACCCTCAATACTTTACAAAATTTGTCGCATATATATGTGCAACATGACAGGACAGAGCAAAGAGAATTTAAGATTTCATTTTTTCTATTTTAGAATTATTAACCTTTACCCTGTCACATGGGTTCTTTCGTGCTCGCGTGATTCCTCATTGTGTTTATATTTTTAAAACAAGAAGGCGCACGGCTTTCTCCCCTTTACAAAGAAAAAACTTTGGGTGGGTATCTGACAACGTGTGGAAGAGAGAGTAGCGTATGTGCGACCTACGTCGATTACGAGCCTATTGAAATTTCCAGGAGGCATGAAAGAAAAATCAGGTTTGGGATTTTTGGTTTTTCACTTACTTAATCGTAAACAATATGTACATGTATGAATTTTCACCTAGGAATCGCTCAGAAATCGAGAGAAAAATTTCTGGGGTCTTGTATAATCGTTGTATAATTGATGAAGAATGATAAATAAGTAATTTTCTATGATTTCCTACTAGAAAAAAAAAAAAAAAAAAAAAAATGGATCAATAAAGTCATTATTTGAATTTGTATTACAAAATACCCATATTTTTCTCATCGTTAAATAGTCTATTTTAAGGATGAAAAATTAAGCATCTAATTTATTTTTCTCAACTCTGCATTATTTTTTTCGTGAAAATATAATTATTCAACTGTCCTTTTCCGTTGACCCCGTTCGATTTCATTAGTTTGCTGAAAGATTGGAATTTTTTGAAAAACGAAAAATTTAATTTTCCCTGGACATTTTTGCTATTGAAATTCTTTGTAAATAGATAATTAAGTAAACTATTGAATCTTCGAACTAGATGCCCAGAAGAACATGCATGAATTTTTTTCGAATTTTTGAAGTACTTAAAAAATGAGGGTAAATCGCGAAATGATCCCATGCGACAGCCAACGTATACTGAAAACTATGTAACAGGGTAAGGGGTTAATTTATTAAGATAACCCGAGTACAAAGGTTACAAGTCAAGATACAGTCAGTTTTTCCAACAAGCCTCTTACCTACAGGTGTGCATAATTATCTGAAACTCTGTAAAATCAGGATTCGAAGCCTGTCGGTAAGTTCTTTCAATGTAGCCTAATTAGGGAAAGAAAAAATACGGACATTCGAATGTAGGATTAAAGTGATCCGCCAACATTATTCACATGTCGCGTGCAGTCCATCTTGTTTCGTAATCCTAACGGGGAGAGGTGAACCTTTTGTCTCTAGGTAAGAAAAGGTATTGTCTTGTGTACCCGACAATTTGGCCGAGTCGAATCAATTAGATTCTGTATTCCACGATAAGTACAGGTTCAGTCATTCTCAGCATTACAGATCGAACAAAGCAGTGTAATTACGCACTGTTATTATTCAAGTATTTACCCGGGTTAATACAAACGCAGGGATGACATAATTTATCGTATTTTGCGTTACCGAGAATTGTGAGTCAATAAAATTCGCTGTCGGGTAGGAAATTTATTTGCGACACGTTATGCAAATCGATTGTTTCAACGCGTCGTTCTAACGGCACGACACACACGAAAACACTGGAACGATCGTTTGCGGATGTTTCGGTCACGTTCACTTCGCCGGGTGTCGTCACGGGGCCCATAACCAAATGATGCGGAAACCGATATGTGAATTAGGGTTCGGTATCTGGGTGCTGCTTATTGCTGGATTTATGGCACGCACTGTTCAGCCCTTCGATCCAAGGGGCACGCGCTCAAACATCGGAATAGAATTAATCGAATAATAGAAAATTAAGCAGACCACACCCGGTGTTTATCCAATACCCGAATAAACCCAGGATTTTTATTTGCTTTCACTTTACACTCGTCAAGAGCATTATATATGCCTAATTAACTATTGAAAAAATGGGAACAAAAGTCTCGGTCAGTATTATAAAATTAGTGTAATGATTTCAAAGAATTCAGGAAGTCTGTATGAATTTTATCAAAGTTCCGAATTACTGCGTGCTGGCTTTCACGGAGAAATGGCTTTTCTGATTGCGACACAAGTTTCGAACATAATTTCCCTTCAAATACGATTCCCGTGCGAAACCTCGACAATAACTTTTTGTAATTGAGAATAATAACAAAAAAAAAAATCATTTTTAGTTTGCTATTACTGCATTTTTGCTCTAAAATAAATTTTCAGATAAACTGCACCTCACCTATATCAACGTGTGAAAATTATACTGTACGACATCGTAGAGTCAAAGCGCTGCACATGGCGCAATTTCTACCGAGGTGGATATCCGTCGTATTGAAATAACGCCTTCTTTACTTGAGGAACTGATACTGCAGCAGCATCTTTCACAAAGAAATTCAGGATATTGATACGAGGTATCCAGTGAACAAGGTTTTGAAAAGACTCATGGACGACCTTCGTTGAACGCTGGATTTTCCAATCATATTTCGTGATTTCACCTGCCTTAACCAAGTAATCACTCAGGAAATCTGACAATTATGGTAAACGAGTTCTTCCTATCGACTCCAATCGCTAAATTTCGAAAATGCTTCCTCCGCATGTATGCATATGAAATCTGAAGGTACGCAATGTAAGGTATCTGCTAACGTAACAAAAATTTCATTTTAAATGTCTGGATACCCCCGAAAAGCACAATTTACGAACGAGAGGCTTGACTATTCGCTTTTTCCGCCTCAAGTATCACCCTCGCGTCCCGATGCCTCATATTTGCACAGCGCGCGTAAAATGCCCGAGGAAGAATACTCAAGCCGACGTCGGAGGTGAAAATGTAGGTAACATTTTCATTCACCTCTCCGTCAGACGAGACTGGAGCAAGTCTCGGAGTAATTCAAATTTCCGGTAAAGTATGCCTCGCCCACGTGCCGCACTTGGTCACATTGGCTGTCGGACTAGTCGTCGGCTGTCTGTGAGTAGCGAGGGTCCGACTACAGGGTGTGTGTCTGAAGTCTTGGGTATCGACACAGGCGATAAAACCTGCGTCGTGACCAAGACCGCAAAATCGAAACGTTACCACACGGAGACGCGATGCTACCCAAGGATCGTCTACGGAGTCCTGACGCGCTGCAGTGTGCGATCCGCATTCTGTCACCGAGGCGGATTCTCTCTTCTCGCTTCTCTCTGGATGTAGGTAAAGCTTTTTCGCTCCATCCTCACGGTGAGCTTTCGACCTTTACGACCGAAGCGGCGCACCTATAACATGGCGACGCATAAGTGAGAATCAAACCTCACTGTCCTTTCAGCCTTTCAGGACGTTGCTGCTGTATTCTCTGCAAGTTCAATATGGTAGGAAAGAGTGTGACTATTGACCTGAGGTGTGGGAGTTAACGACTGTCAACAAGCTTGAAGTTTAAGCCACATCGATTACTCTGTGACCACGAATCTCCTCGAAAACGTCGAGATCAGGACAAAGTCATGACAATATTTAGATATCATATGATGGAACTCGCCATAGCGAATGCAACAGGATGAAGAATATCTGGTAATCATCGAAACTTCGAAGTTTAGCTTGGATATTTTTTTTTCTTCACGTCGCAAGTCAATTTCTCAACAACTAATAAACCGTTTATTGTAAATCAACGACCTAGCGTGCATTCGTCAAGGTTTGACTGACAGGTAGTCTCCGCTATTGGCTTCGAGGACGCCCCTTTTGGTCAGTCCTCGAACAGTTGACTTCATTCTGCTGCCGGCAATAAATCAAATACGAGTCGGCTGTGTGCTACTTGGGTGATTTCCGAAGGACTGTAGAACGGCTATCTGCGAGGATCGAGACGGAAGTCGCTGGCGGTCTGCCGACTCGAGATACAGAACTGGTTCGTCGTCACGAATCTGCACGCGCCCCCCTCGGACCCTTCCTGTTCTCTCTGACCCCCCCGGAGCTAAGTACCGTTAAGTACCCGATTATCTTCGTCCGCAGTCTGGCGTGACTCGCCGCTTATTTTTTCTCTCTCGTTTTTTTCATTCTTCTTTTTAGATTATTCCGTAAAACTTTTACGACTGTCTCAAGAATCGACCCAAACTCCCCGCGTTGAAGGGCTCGTTTTGTTGGCTGCCCTTTCCGCTGTTTTCGATAATGGTCCGATGAACTACCGCGTACACATTTCCTTGATAAGACTCGAAGCTGGTTCGAGCTTTTCTATCTCGATTAGGTAAATGGACCTTGTCTATCAGAAGTGGTATGTTTTTTCGTGGAAGTGAATATATTTTACTAGGCAGCGAAAATACGCGCAGCATGCTCGAGCGTGGCTATAATTACGGCGGATGTGGGAAGTGACTTTTTCGATTCTCTAGAGATAACGAATAGCTTGGTTTCGTCGCTACTGATTTTACGGTGCCCACTTCCTTGAAAATGGTTTTTTCTTCAGCCGTAAAAGTTCCTGAGTTTCTGAAACTAACGCAATGGAATTCGGAAGCCTAACACCGCATGTGCGGTTTGAATAGCGCGGCATTCTCTCCTTGCTGCGTTCTCATATTTTACTGTTTCGCGGAGAATTTACGCTACACATCGGGCATTCTATTTCTCGTCCGTGGCCTTGGGGGTGAAATTCGTAGCGGTTGAACGAGTGCTCAAACAACGTCCACTGTAAAAGTCTTCAATAGAACTGTCTAGTTTCACCTCACCAACGTTCGTTTTTCCCCAAAATGGCATGTTCCTGTATAACACTTCATCCAGTATCGACAGCGGACTGCCTTACCAAGCCGACGGAGAGTGTAAAAACCACTTAAATCTATTGTAGAACACGTGAAAATCATCCTTAACTCTGTACGTTCACACCGGAGCTGGTGATATCGAACTCGTTACATCGATTGAAATTAAAATGACGAATCCTGAATGATAAGCGAGAAATTTTGTTCAAGCGACGGTTGTTTCTATCCTTTACTACGAGCTTCCCATCCTCCTGGCATAGGCATACCTAGCAACTGCGGAGTCGCCAGTGAGTCTGGACCCTAACAAGAAACTACCCCCGACTACCATCGGCACCACCACCAACACCACCGGCACTCGGAGTACCACCACAGACCCGCGACTGGGAGGTTATACACCAACGTCAAGGAGGACGATGGGCACCACTACCATCGCGACCAAGACGGCGTCGACCACCCCTCTGGGCCTCTGCGTTGTTACGTTACTTCGTTCGTTTGGGGTTAGAGATGGGGAGGTAGCCCGAGAAGACGCCGAGGGACGACTCGGAGGGGTGGAAGTCCAGGGAGACTGCCACGATAGCATCGGCTAAGAGATGAGTGCTGGATACCGAAGAAAGTATAGAAGCCACGCGAGGAGCGGTAGGAAATGTTGGAAACGTGGGAAGAGGAGGAGGAGGAGGGAGGATGCGGGTGCCGCGGCAATAAACCGATATTGTAGAAGCCGCCGTGGCCTCGGTAATTAATAGATCAACGAGATACTGGCGAAATTGTCGAATTGGACAGCTGGAATAACGTATGAATATGGGAGTCTCTGACGCAGGGTATCGTCTGTCTGCGATCGCGTATAACACGTATGTTCCTTAGGTGGTTCTTAACTCTTCTCAAATGAAATGCCTATAAATGTCTAATATTTCGTAGTGGAATTGTTACGTTTTGGCCCGAGGCAACCGTTCAACTTCCGCTACTGTGCGTACATATGTCCCGGGGATATGAGGTGGCGGGCTCCTAAGTGCCATAGATACCACAGTGTGCTCGTCTTCAAATCCGCGAGACCGAGTCAAGTGCCAAATAATTTTCGATCGTTCCGAGTTACGAGGGCGCCGAGGCCAAGTCTAGGTGGAGTTGAGGTGAGAAGAAAGAACGATAATTTCGAGCCAAGAATTGCTGGGACGAAACGACACTCGGATCAGGTATATCAAACCCTGTACTTATTCGTACTTACAGTATGAAACATTACCAAGCTCCTACTCTCGACGACAAAACGACAGACTTTGGCTCTCGTGAATCGGGCACCGCGTTCTTTATGGATTCTTTTCGTAAATAAACGTTACGCCGTGATTATATTTTTATTCACGAGGTATCGTTACTTTCTACAAGACGGATCGGCATTCGTCTCTGATGTCGAATAGTACATTTTTACGGCAATGCATGATTGACATTTGATAATGCAAATATTCACAGCAAAAAATGGATAACTATCTGATCGTAGATCCGTATTAGGATTTCTTTGGAATCGCGAAGTACTGAGCACAATGAATCACTAATGAACATTCGTGCACGTCCAAATAATATTCTGATTCCACCTTGCGGTTACCACACTTTATTGGGTCGCTCAATAAAGAGTGTTCTCGATTCTTTTTCACGCCAATGAGTCAAAAAATACAGCTTGGAAGAAAACTAGACACAAGAATTTGGCTTTGTGGCCTAACTAGTTTAAAAATAAACAAAGAGGGTTTTGGAACTTTCCAACCACGACAAGCGTAGCAATTCTTGAAGTACCGATGATTGTTTCAACAACATAGGAAAGTGGAAAAGCAGTCCAGTCCTTGGACTCGAACGACGCCACGTGTCGTGACGATCGCTTGCTCCTGGAGTCCTGCAGTTACGTTTTACAAGGCTCGAGTCCTCGCCAAGGTCTTTGAAGTAAGAAAACGCGTAGACTCAGCCTCCTTTTCCAGCCACCCCGTGATGTTTCACCCTTAACGCTTCACGCTACGATTTTACGTATTTACATAATACCCACCGACCCAGTACATACACGAAAAATAATACATAAACCAGTCGCCGGAAAAGGGTTGAAAGTCTATTCAGTCTCCTTTTATCCCCTCCAGTGCAGTATTACTGCCACAGGCTGAGCGTGGCGGCTACAATTGTATGAAAGTACCTAAGCCGATGTGCTGTCAATCCCTCGCTTAATACTGACATGCAATGACAGTGTGCTCAAATCCCGTGACGAATTTTCCTGACTCTTCCTGGACTCACACTACGATAATTGTCGGCTTTCCGATCTTTGACCACGATCTATATACATTATACTTGTATACAAAAAATGTGAAATGTCTAGAAAATTCGCAAAATATTGCTACTCGCTGTGCTTTATGTTGCAATTATTGCGAGTTTTATTTGATGCTCATCCACACATTTTCATGCTTTTTTGCAATATTTTTCGGGTCCAAGTCAATACCCAGATCTGTACAAAACTTTCACGTACACCTGGCTTTCCTAGAATTAGCAGATCTAAAGCTATCGCGACAGCTTACGATTTATATTATACCGATGCCTGTCCAAATACTCTGGATAGCTTCCGCAGGTGGAGCTTACTCGCAGAAATATTCAGAATCGTGCGGATCGCATTGCAGGGATTCGATACTCATATCATTCTCGCTTTCGTCCAGAGGCGATCTCTCGCCCCCCCCCCCCCCCCCCCTCCATCACTAACCCCCTCCCCCCGCGAACCAACCCCCCTCACCGCCATAGGTGGTCCCCACGGAGGATGTTGGCAGTGTCCTCTTTTCGGGTCCGTAGCTTTACCCTCGTTTCATCCCGACCCGACCCGACCCGGGCTGTCGTCCCTCCCCCACTCCCCCACCTCTCCTCCCGCTGCTCTCCTCTCCTCTCCTCTCCTCTCCACCCATCCTCTAGCCTTTGCCGTTCGCTCCGGTCTCCGCTCTCCGGTCTCTTAGGTTGGGTTTTTGCCACCCCGCGGTCCTCCCCCCGATTCTCCCTCGCGCAGGAAACCACCCACACCATCTTGGTTCCTTTCGGCCCGAAATCTCCTGCCCCGGCATCCCCTTGGATCGCTCGAGGCAAAAAAACCTGCTGGTGCTCGCGGCGAGGGGTAAAAGCAGCCGGGGAACCCCCGGACGGTCGTGGCGTGGAGAAAGAGCGAGAGCGAGAGAGAGACAGAGAGGGAGGGGGAGGGGAGGAGAGAGAGAGAGAGAGATATCGAGACGAGGCGGAGTTGGCGGGGGCGGATAGAGGGATATTTTTCAACGTTTCAGCCAAGGCTTTCCGCGCTTCGCGTTGCCGTATTAAAAGCCACCCCCCCCCCCCCCCCCCCTCCACACGCCCCGGATCCCGCTGCAGGGTAACCCGGTCGCTCGTCTTTCATCCCCCGCGGATTCACGAACCACCGGCAGTCCCGGTCGATCTCGGTTCTTCGACACAGAAATGAACTTCCGACGACCTTGAGGGCCGGGTGGAACTTCAATCGAGAGACCGAGAGGAGCCGGGGAGAAGAGGACGCTGTCCTGCGGTAGGGCGAAAAATCCCTTCGAGCCATTCAGTTCGAAAATTCGTCAGCGTGACCTGGCCGAAGCAAAACCGTTTCCTGACCTCCGTCCAGCGGAGCGGTTTCGAAGATATTGCAAACATGTTTATTCGCGGAGTGTTTCGCTCGGCATTAGCCACACGTCACCGAGCATCCGCCTGTGGATCTGAGAAGTGGGGCTCCAGCCGAGGAGGATGAAGGGGAGCGAGGAGCCCGAAGAACTTCTCCTTGCCACTTTCCGCCGCTATTGTGATTTATGTGAGCGTTGAGGACCCGGTGCCGGTGGAGCGGCGTCGAAGGGACGAGGGCTTCCCTTCCCCGCCAGTCCGTGGGTTTGGATGTGGATACGGGTTTAGACCCTGGAATATCCTAAGCAACGGAAGCAGCGGTAGCACCAGCGCCTGCCTGCCGTCCTGGGATCATCTTCAACGAGATTACAAAGGATCAACAACTTCGTCCTCCGAATCCCGAATATGCTGCAGGGGAGATCCTGGAGGAAAGCCTCTTCAGCCCGTGACCGAATAGTAGGTTGAAAACCTCCTTCACCCATGGTTACCTAGATTTTCAGAATCACGTCGTTACGCGATGAGGAGCGTATCTTTGGTACCGTTGAACGAGCTCTCGCTTGATTCCGGGACAACTTGCACAGGAAAGGCTTGCAATTGGACAGGTCGATTTCGGCAATAAAAATTTTACACACTCTCGGGCTGAAGTAAAGACTCCTGCGTCTTGGAACTAAGAAATTGTCGAACATACCTTCTGAAAAACGTTCTATTTTCGGGGAATTTTGTTATAGCATGATGGTCGTGTTTTCGTTTCTTTTATTTTCAACTATCCCATATTTTTCAAGTATTTCGTACCCAACCTTAACTACATAAGAAGCTAAAACATGACTCTCTGGAAACTACAATTCTTGACCTACAGACTGAGAAATTTTTATTTTTTAATAAAATTGCTTAAACAGAAAAAGCAGAATTATTTCTAAATTAGTTTTTTTCTCTCCTACGAACGCCCATTCGATGAAATGCCGAAAAGCGGCCCTGAAAAGTGTCAAAAAGGTTTCTATCGAACTTCAAGTTCTCCTAGCTAGTTACAATCGTATTCACTTTACCGTAGCAGAATCAGAAAAGCGAAAATGAGGATGCTGATGTGCGTGACGAGGAGGCGCAGTGCTGACCGTTGTCATCAGTTCTTGAAACTTGTTAGCGTTACACTTCCATTGTTGCCTGGGCGAGCCTCGGGGGCAGACGCGGTAATTAGTTTCGAAACGTTAGGAGTAACTTACTATAGACTTCAGAGAGGAGGTGGAAGGCCCCTCCGAGTGGTGGAGGGAGAAATATTTGTGAAAGCCGCACGGTTTTCGGTGATTCTTGGAGGGAGGGGGGCAGAAAAGGAAGTAAAATAAGCAGATAAGATCTCTTGTTTAAAGTTCGAAATTCGAAATGAAAATGCAAGTCCGGGTTTGCTGTACGAAGTGAGACGGAAGACCAAAAGAGATAGTCGCTGTGAGTTGTTTGAATTCGGAGAAGGAAGCGAGGAGAAGCTGCGAGAGAGACGGAAACCGAGAGAGCGCGAGAGAGAGAGAGAGAGAACGAGCGAGAGAGAACGAAAGAGGGGGTGGGAGAGGGGGGAGGGGATAGCGGCGGTAGGGTGCGGAAAGCATTAAATTAGGAACAGCTTAGCTCCTCGTCGGCCCTGTTACTTAGAATGTCTTTAGTCAACAAATTTATACACCTACTTGGGTCTGGCGGTTCTTCCATTCGCCACGTACCTCTTGTTAAAGCCAACCGATGGCTAATATACCGTTTTGTACATGCGATCCGCTTGTTGCTTATTGAAGTATGCGTGTAAAGGCGTGAAAATTCGGGAGTTATCAACACCGTAAGAATACTATTGGTATGATGCCTCATGATATCACCGTGATTTTAAACGTTTTGAATTTTGCCTCATATCGTACTTGATTCTACTGATTTAATTCAACGTGTTACCTTGTTGTACAAACATACCCGAGTTTAAATACTTTCGGGGCTGTAATAACGGCCTGTTTTAAGAGGATGCTATAGTCATTCTTTACCGAGCGTGTTAAACGTCACTTATTTTGATTATCGTCAAAGGCTGCCCATCACAGACGTAAAAATGTCATAATCAGTGCAGTTCCACATGCAATTCCGAATTGTCAGTTATTGCAAAAATACATTTTCCAGCCTTATTCTCGCATGGAACAAAAACGTTTTTAAACAGTTATAGTAGGCATCGGAATTTTCGCAACAGTGATGCGTGAGCATTGGTAATAACTGACAACCGCATCCTTTAAATTTTCTCGACTCACTTCGAGGCCTGATTGTCCTCAACTAGAATTGCAACATTTTGCTAGCCGAATTCGGAAACGTTAATGTAAGCCCGGCTCGAAAAAAGAAACCTCAAAAGTTTCTCAATACGTATAGAGGAACTCCCGATGATATCCCAGACTGCAAATTATCATCTCACAAACGAAAATATCCTTTACAAATTATACATGCCCCCATTACAGGCCGGAAAAATTTGCTTTCAATAATATTAAATTGATACTCGATTAGGGCCTGATCAGCGAATTGCAGAATTTCTTATTGCGGAAGCGACAACTAATCCCAACCAGAACTTTATAACATTATGGGTTTAACCAACGTATCATTTCCGAAAAAAGACACGGAATACGAGGCGCGCTGAGGGGAGCGTAAACTAACAATAAGCGGAGGCCGGGGTATCAAGAGTCCATTCATTTCTCATGTAAAAGTGATTGACTGCAGGCACGCCAACACTGCTTGAGATTAATTGCCTGAGTTCATCTTTTTCCTTTTTATATGCTCGCCACCCCGCGCCGTTCGCGTTCGTCAGGTGGTGTAATTAAACGGTTTAATTAGGTCCAACCTCTAGGCGGAATCGATCGATCGACTCCTTGCTTATCTCGGTCCACCTCGGCCTTTTGTAAATATAGGTGTAGCGTACATTAGAGCTGGATCTCAAGGGGAACGGTGACGATTCCGGCGAAGACCCGCAACGATCCTTGCGAGTTACTCCGCGCCGGTGAATAAATTTGTAACAAAAAAATAAAAATAAATAAATAAATAAATGAATAAAAAAATAGAAGCAAAAAAAAAAAAAAAACAATAAAAGGACAACCTCAATCGCGCTGGTTCGGCGTGTTTCAACCTTGGGACTTACTCGACAACCCGAAATTCTCAAACTGCGCACAATGCGTGATTTAGCGGTGTTGTTCGTCACGCACATCTTGCTCAAATAAGCAGAAGGCTCGATTTAGCCGCGCTGCTGGAACACACCCAAGTATGCAGCGGACAGGAACGCGGCCGCTCGTCTGCAGCCCAGGTAACCGCAAGTATCTCCTCCTCCTCCTCCTCCTCCTCCTCTTCCTCCTCGTCCTCCTCTACCGCCCCCTTCCCCGTCCCACCGCCGCCTCTTTCTTCTTCTGCACTCAGCCGACGCACGTGTGTGTTCCAGGAGGGTCAGGAGCAGGGTGATATACTCGCAATCTTTTATTCTCGGACCCCGTCGCCCCCCTTTACAGGTTGGAGCAAACGAAGGTGAAAGAGAACGCTGAACCCGATATTTTCCTCCGAGGTTCCACTAATTGGACAACGATGTGGGCTCAACCACGTCGTTCGCAATTCTGCGACGATGCGGCGTATATGCATGGAGGAGTTACTCTACGTATATCGTCACGCTTGCGCAATTGACCGCTGCACATCGCAGCAAAGTTTGAGGAGGTGGCAGCCCCCCTTGTGTGTGAAGTTTACTGGTTCAATTTAGTTGGTAATATCTTCATTCGGCGAAGCTGCTTTTTTGCATAGACCTTTCGCAAACTTCAAAGTACAGCGAATTTTCACTTTTTATGGGGTTTTTTTTTCAACAGTTGTGAGTATAATCTGTTGATCAATTTCTTACACGGAAAACTTCGTCAGATTTTTTTTGGATTTTTTTATAAACAAAATTTCTGTTAGTTTTGTTCGGTATTGTCAAATGAGATGCGAGTTGTTGTTGAAACGAAAATGTGAAAACAAAGTCACACGCAAAGTATGACAGGGTTGAACAAAACTCCGATGTGTTATGACACCAAAAATCCATGTTATGAGAAAGTGACAAATTTTCAATCGAGGTGGTCTACAATGATTTAAGACACTTGGTTTTTCTAGGATAGCAATGGAAAATTTACTTCCCTGAAAAAACTTGGTGTGCAAAGATTAATGAATTTTGAGCCAGCTTGTTTAAAAGGTTGCTGCAAGAAAATTTTTATAACTCCCAATGTATTTTTTGTGGATGAACTTCTACGACCGGGTCACAATGATCGAGTTTCGAATTTGATTTACATACAAACGAGTTTTCTAAGTGTCTCAAAACACCAACATCAATCTCTTATGTATTATATTATACATATAAATATACATACATACTGATGTACTAAAATTAGTTAACAGGAATTAGATCTTCTTCAAAGGGGTGAAATTTCTCGTTGAGGCTAGAATATTTATCGGAAATTCTGTATTCTTCTGTCCTAAATTAGCGCCACAGGTCTTAATCGAAATTTGTTTTTTATACAGCAGAAACGAGAAAAACAGAGGAAAAGTGTAGTCGTATGCTCGTGCAATGCTAATAGCTTCTTGATAAAGGAGCCCGATATGATTTCGGGCCTCGTTCCACATACACTCCTACTTTCTGCGATCATAAACCATAATTACAACGACACAATTGACGTGGTTTGTACCGGAAATTGGACGTAAAATGATTTGACCTCTGCTCCATTCTCGCCTTTTATTTCTGAAAATAAAAATTGAGGAAATGCATAAGCATAGAAAAACGGATCATTCGGAACGTGATTGAAAGTTACTTGCAACGTTGGGAGAGTTTTGAGCCTTGAAAGTTTCTCGGAACGCATTGTTCTGCAACAATTTTTGAGACAGTCAAGGTTTACTTTACAGGAACAACCATGCGCGTTCAAGTCAATTTGAATAGCCGTCCGTAAATGGCGATGTTTCAAATTCAGGTCCACCGTCTTACACCCTCAGCCCCAACGCAGCACGATGATTCCGGTGAATTTATCGGTCGGATAAAGTTTCCCGTCACGCTGGAACACCCCAGCAGGCTTTCCTCTGTCTCTATACCTGTATCGGCGGGTATACGCGCTACAGGAGGATGTTTTCCAGATTTAAAAATACGCGCTCGGTACCGACAACGGACCGCGGCGCACCGGCGGCAACAGCTTCTTGCCAGCGGCAAGAGATAGATTTATGTTTTATGCGTCGCAGGTCCGAAAGGTGGATAAGAGGCAAACACCTCGCCCGCGCCGGCAAGCCGAGGGAACAGGGCTTTGCGGTTGGCGTAGTTCCGCGCGTTCCGCATCATCCAAAAGGAAGAAACTCATTAGAAACGGGTGCGGGCATCCGGCCTAACCGTAGTCGGAAAAAGGCTCCGCAGGCGGCATCCTAAGACTAGGAACCGTCCGTCCGTCCACTGGGAATCAGGCTGAGCCTTTGTCACCGTTATCCAGACGTCGTCGAACCGCGTCAAGACGACCCATGACCCGCAGCTCGTTGTCGGAGGAACCTGCAGACCCAGCCGAGACCGTTTCACCCGGCAACGGCGCCGCCAGCCCCCATGGTTCTTTTAATATCCAACATCCAGCATCCAGGAGCCGACCGCGTCCAGAGAACCTTAGGAGCAACAGCGCAGGATACATCCAGCATCCGTAAGCCGCGAGGGTCTCGCATCTCTCCTTCACCTCGGTAATGTGGGTCCCCCACCTCTCTTCGCAAGATGAGTCGGGTTCATCCCCCCACACCCCCCACCCCCCCTTATCCTTCTCCTTTCCCAGTTTTTGCTCCTGCCGGCCAATACCCCGTCGTCCCGTCGACCCCCTTAGCCCGAAGATACTATTTCACCCAGCTGCCGCGAACCGCACCGCGGAGACATTTTTCTCTATTCGCGATAACCTTGCCGAACGAAAGGATATATATCTATATATATACGTGCGTGTATACACGTATGTATATTGTATATACACATACATATATATATATATATATATACACAGCCAGGGCGGAGTCGTGTGTCAGAATCTGACCGTGACCGTGCAGGCCAAGATTTGTCCGGGCACCGAGAGAAGTATGTATAGTAAAAATAACTATATCGTAAACTATACTGGAAGTTTAGTAAGATTTGGTGACAACCTGGTCTAACGTGGTGGACTAAATGTATCGATAATAAATATATACCTTTGCGCTGCATGCAAAGGACGCAAAATCTACCGTAGAAAATGATTCGTTTCAGCTGTATACGGTGCTCAAAACTACAGCACTAGTACACGTTACTCTTATCGTCCGATCAGTCGTCAAGTCACGATATTTTCACCTTCGGGTGAAAAATTAATCTGTTTGTTATGGTTATAACGTTTATACGATATTTTGTAATGGAATGAGTTGTATCGTTGCACGATTATAGACACGCAGCATCCGAAATCATTCTTACAGTCTGCGCAACGCTTCATCGAGTATCATTTGGAACAGTGCTATGATTTGCATTTAAAATGTCTAACGGAGACAAAGATAGCCTTTTGTAAAAAGCGTCCATTTCTCTTTGACCTTTATTGATATTATCGTCCATCACGACGGTGAGAAACAATTGCAGTTAATACTAATTACCATTCCCTTTGATACCACGACGTCCATGTTATACAGTCATAATTATTGTACATGCTCGTGACGATTTGGTTTGGGATCAATTGACTGTACTATTTACACGTTAATACAGTTTTACCAAGTGTTGCGCGATCCTCTACATTGAGTATATTCCGAAGATGTCCCAACAGTGTTCGGTCAAGTCGGATGAGGATACGTGAATTCGGTTGAAAAAATAGCAAAGTCAACCGTGTCAACGTCTAACCCACGGATTCTCATTCTTGATTAATTCGAAAACTTTGCCTACGTGCAGTCTCTTAGTCATAACCATGAATTAAAACGGTTCAGGGGAATCATTTTGAGTGCCCTTACACAGTTCTCCTGTATCCACGAAGAAACCATCACGGCACAACTTTTGACAAGTTGAAAACTGACTACTCAACTTTTGTGAGAAAAAAGCACGAAGCAACCTTGCGTGTGGATCATTCTGCGGATAGCTCGAGGTTTAAGTACGGAGTATACAGTTTGTACACAACATTCGGTCAAGTCGCACCTTTCGCAGGAGTTCTTGGGTAATTGAAAATTCTCATTCATTCTAATAAATAGTAAATCAGCAGCTAGCGATATAAAATCCATCATGTTCAAAGGTATGGGAATTTATTTTTGATACGTCGTCACATTCTGCGACGCAGGGCGCGACTAAACTGAATAAACAAACTGTGTAGAGGAAAAAGGAAAACAAAGACGGAGTCTTCTGGACGTTTTAGCTCATAGGAGAACGGGTTGGACGAAGAAGTATCCAATATTGAGAAGGCAGGCGTCGCAGGTCGAGGCTACGCCTTGAAAATCTACACCCTAAACCGAAACTGGCGTAGGACGGCTCGACGCATACGGGCAGACGTTATCGCTCCGGCGTCGGTTCGCCCCTCGGAGGAATACTAATACGAAATAAAATACAATTTGTCAACAGCAACGCGTTGACTGGAAGCCCCTGTGCCCCCGAAACGCCCGGGGCAAATCCTGCAGGGTCGGGTGGCTGTAGCATGGCAGGAGCTCTCTCCCTTCGAAATAATTAAACGACGGTCCCGACTCGGCGGCCGGACTCCTCCCTGCACATGCATACATTATACACGCGTATATGGATTCGGTAAAAGGAAGAAGAGAAAAAAAGAACCGCAGAAGAAGAAGAAAAAGAAGAAAAAGGTCCGAAACGAAAAAAAAAAGAAACGCCACTGACGCGAGCCTGAGACTGGATTACCGTGTGGAAAGAGGAGGGGGAGTCGGAGAGGAACGTTAAGAGGGGATCCGGAATAGAGAGAAGGCGAAAGTGTTCCCGAACGAAGAAGTTTGAGTTATAGCCTGACACGGCCGAAGGTTCGTTGCCGTTGAGATTCGAGTCCCGTTCCCCCCTTCCCGTCTTGCGGGGGAGGATGGCATGGCGGGTACGAGACGCAGATATGGAAAGGCTTTCAAAGACGTGCCTGTATGCAGTTGGCGGCTCCTTGAGGCTGAAACACCGCTAAATATACAGGACTGGAATGCGCGCGTAACAAAATATCTGTGTCACGGTCATTCGCAATGGCGCAGCCAATCTGGGATACGCACTTGAGTACCTAACGAACCGACCGAGACGCGAAGCGACGCGACGCGATGCTCGGCCACCTTCAATCCCGCCAATTGCCCATATCTCTTGGTACGAAAGCTTCGCCATGTAGGCTCGGCGCTCCGAATTTAACCCAAATCTTTGCTATTATGCCGACAACTCAATGGCCGGTTGGGTAAGGATTGTACTTTGAGGTTCGTTGATTTCACCCTTTTGTTGCGACTCTTTCTTCATCCCTTCGATTCGGGTCGCAGGCGTAAAAGAATATTTGAGGTAAATGTCATACTTGCAGACGAATTATGAACTACTGTAGTGAAGACGATTACCATTTTTTTTTTTTTACAATTTTGTACGAGTCACTTTGTACATCGTACCGTGAGAATGGAGCTAGCCAATAAGGTAGCGAAGTCTGCCAATCGAAATTTTGTGAAATACCTCGAACCCCCGGTATTTTTATCTAATTATAAGGATAAAAGTGAACTACATTTTTCTGTTTCCAAAAAGTTTAATGCGTTTGGCTGCTAATTGTGGCAGCTAGCTTCAGCTTCATCATCATCGTATCTGCGTTACGAAATATTTAATTCTGTTATCGTTACTACAGGGAATCAGAGTCAATAGGGTACCCTAGTAATGACTACATTATTCGTTATAGGATTATAATAAAACATTTATGACCATTTGGTCTGATTACATAGTCGTCAAACTAGTTGACCATGCTTTTCCAGTTAAACAAGGTCTTGAGAGTATTGCTATAACCGTAAAAGACTGTGGTATGTGAGTGACGACCATAATTGTAAAGGAGTAACATATTTACCTGTAACACTGCACAATCCAAAAGTATAAGCATCGACAATGAAATGTTCGATTTGGAAACCTCTTAACGTATATTTGAAATAACGTATCATTGTTCGTGGGTGTAAGCATGTATAGGAAAAATTTATCGAAAGGCACCAATTGTGCGATGATTCGATCACCACATGACAGATTTCCTCTCCTAATAACGGGGCACTCGCTTTTATGATGCACAGCTTCTAGAGGCTGATCGTGCGTGCGTCTTATATTTTACACGTTTTGCCTTTTTCGCCGTGGTTCGGCCCTTCGAAATCGTATCCTGACCAATTAGCAAGCTCAAAACTCGGTGGGTATGTTCAAATGCGAGAAATATGAAATACCGCGTTTCAGCGAAATGACATAGATGTGTGGAACAAACGTCGACCGGCAATGAAATATCCAGGCTTTTACCCATTTACTATATCATTCGTAAACCAAAATATATGACATGGCTTCCGCAAACTCCTGACATTCCAGAAAATACGTTCCACTGATCCATCAAAATTGCAAAAGTAGATCATTGTCGCGTTCGCAGCGAGAAGGTAAAGTTACAAGTGACGTACTTACTTAACGTAATCACCAGGTTACTCAGTGATTAGAAATTAGCATGATAAAAATCGACCAATTTCTAAAGTGACAGTCGCGTCCCTAAACTCCAAAAGCATCCGTACACATATTCCGCAGTAATTGTCAGGTGCTAATTTCGTCCGTCGATATAGTTTTGTATCGGGTGCAGCCGCTACTAATTGTAGAGCCGGTAGTCTCGGGTCAAAAGTTCAACGGCTGGTTGATCATCGGCCACGGAATGTAGATATCTATCGTATCAAATTTCTGTGCCGCATGCAGTACGTCCCGGTTACCTTCTCGTTAAGCATTTAAGAACCGCGTCCGGTCATGTGAACCGACTAATGAAGCACGTCTCGACGAATTTGCGTGCGCACCAAAGTGATTCGCGCACACATTATACCGACCTACATTAGTTTGTCCCACCGCAGGGTGAGCCAAAAGTTGAAATATGGTTTGATTTCTATCTATGTAATCTCACTACTCGGGCTTATCGCACTGTCAAATCAAGCGTACGTATGAAAATTTTAAGTTTAAAACCGTGCTCATTGTCAGCTTCGCTCAGTCATAATCTTACGAGTTCACTGTGTGTATACTCTTGTTGATAACCATTAAGTCGCTTAATATCGAGTTTCAATCGTATTTCCCTCTCACTAATTGTTACAATACGAGTATCCACAATGGTTGGACAAAGGTAGCGGAACTTGACCCATCTCAAAGCACGTGAGCGACGGCTCCGCAAGCGACAAAAATCCTTAATGAATTTAAGACCGTACCCCTCCGTCCCCTAATCTCCGCTTCACCTAGCGACAACACGCCTCTCCTCTTTCAAAACGGTCTCTATCTGCATATGTTGTCTTGCCGTAGTCTCGGGGCGCGGAGGGTCTCGATAATAATATCTCCCTCCCCCCGTCCGCCCCCGCCTTTCCTTGCTGCAGCGCCACCGCCGCCGCTCTGGTCTCGACGAGGAGGAACCGTCAACGAAAGACGCGGAGGTGAGGACGTAGGATTCGGGGTGACGTCACTGGGCTTACGGCTGGGTCACGTAGATGAGGTCGCTGCAGGGACGTATACCTATATCGGCGCTGCGGGTGGCGCGGAGGTGGGGGCGGAGGGGGAGGTGGGGGACGTTGACGAGCCCGGAGAACACCGCCGGGTGCAGGAGCGACGGTGAGGCTGACGCTGACGTTGACGGTTACGCCGTCGGAGTGGCGGGGTCGCGGTACAGGTGGAGCTCGGCGGATGTATAAATTGTTGCGCCTATTTTAGGACACCGAAATCGTTCCGTGCTTCGATCGAGAGAGCGAGCTAGTTCGGAGAACTGAGCTCTGGAGAGCTGGCAGAGGTAGATGTTTGCCTTGCTTGATAATAAAGGAAAAAGAATATTGAAATATCAAGGTGCGGATATTCCGGACCTCCGGAGTGGGAGCTCTGAATTCTTCGAGGGACGGACACTCTCGATCCGACACATGTTAAACTTGTGTTCCCTAATTTACAAGCTGGTCGGATTGTTGTCAAGTGCGACATTTGCCTGCGGCGATTGTCAAACTATCGTGTGGTAATATCAATTCACTGTAATAGTTACCGCGCTACCGATGTGTGGTTATCGTTTCGTTAGTTCGGTATGCAGGGGTATGAAAAGTACCAATGATTAATTTCCGTTCATTCCTAAATTGTACAAGGTTTTTTTTATATTAGTTTTGACAGTTCCCCTAACGATTCCATTTTTTTATACGTTGAATCACCGATGAAGAGAAGATTTGCGAATTAGTTTTAAGATGGAGTAAGGAGATTCTGTTCTGAATACATATCTGTAACACGTGAATAGGATTTATAAGGAGTACAGAAATCGTACGCCTATTATTTTAAACCTACAAGCTGATACAACAAATATTCATCAAACGTCACGCGCTTATACGTATTAAATAGGTGAACCGATTTTGCCACGTCGGAACCGTGGCCAGCTTCGATCACTGTTGAATTTCGTTGTGATAAGACAATTTAGTATCGAGAAAAACAAAAATTGACGTGTTACATTTGTCGTGGGGTATGTTTTAGTGATTAGTTCGACATTTGAATGGATGTATACTTACAGTGTCGAAAACAATTTGACTAAAGCAGTAAACAAGTTTGGCCAAAAATTATGCGGTGATGGTAAATGGTGCTTCTTTTCTATATACGGAAATCGATGCCATGCCGCTTCGCCACTCGTCAAGCATAATTTGATCCATCCTATCTTCTTATGTGATTGATAAAATGAAAAGTGAACTCAAAAATAAAAATCGAGAATCAGGATGCGCGATTCTATAAGTGATTTTAAATCCGTTGTTCAACGTTCTAGAAAGCAGCTTACTGCTTAAATTAAGTTTGGTAATTCCTGAAAAAACTGAACGCTGAATCGATTGACAGAGCTGGTCAATTCGGACTGGTACGGTGTGTACGCCGATCGTATAAAAGTGGCATAAGAGTGTTTTTTTTTTCTTCTTCTTTTCGCGCTATCGAGATAAAATGGGCGGAAAAACGTGAGACAACTGCAGACCAGTCAGCCGACTCTCGTTCAGGGCGAAAAAAGCCGACATTTCACAACAGTGAACAAAACGACCTACACTTTCATGCAGGGTCGGTGTTATCAGCACTAATTGCCGAAGCACGTTTCCCCACGTTGGCCAGAGGGAATCGTGTTCGGTGCTACCTAAGAACGAGCACCGGAAGTGCCGTGTTTATTTTCTTCCCTCCTCGAAGCGACCCGCGGGATTTCGGGTTAACAATCAGTGGTACACATCAACCCTTCGAGACTACGAATATAAAGGCGTTATTTTCATCGTCGAATTCCGCACGGACGCCGCGATCATGCACGCATCGGTGAGTTCTCTTATCGACAAGCGACTTCTTTCTTTGTCCGTTTGACCCGCGCGTTGACACCTCGGTCTACGAATAACGGCGTCGTATCGACTCGCGTCGACGCGAAACTGGTCCCGAAATAACGCCACCGGTTCGGACCACATGTGCTCGCCAGGTATATCCTGCGAGCATTTCGTGTTAGCCCGAATCAGCCGCACGTTCGAGACCAACGCACGTGCAGAAGTGCGAGGCTGTGCTCAGTTCGGATCCCCGCTGGTGAGAGGTGGAGGTATAGGAATTAGGAAACTGATACACCTACGTATGTATGTTGTATATATAGTTATAGGGTCTGGAGGAAAAAACTTGCCAATTTTAACATCTTACGAACGTCCCGCCGAAGGCCTACTCAGACATATTTATGGCCGTTCACGCCTCTTCCGTTAAGTAACATGTCGATGAGGAGTCGCGTTTTCGAACAGATGTGTGGAAATTTAATTAGGTATATTACACCTATAACTTCGCATCGCAGTAAACGTCAGGCTATTATAAGTTCATCAAACAACGATAAAAATAAAACTGATTCTGAAATTGGAATAATCGACACGGATCAAAGGGACTGTTCGTCAATTACCTGAGGTTTTATGGGGCAGCAGCTGGGTGGACGATTTTTTTGTAAACTTCCGAGGTTGTCTTCAAAATCGATCGTTACTACCAGACTCTGACTATTTTACACGTCGCGCGGAGGAAAGATACGACCAACCCTGGGAAGTTTGGATTACAATTTTAAGTTGAAATTTTGAAAATAATACCAAAAAACGGGGTAACCCGCCTTCAAAGCAAAATTTACAATAACGATATCCAACATCGACGGACAATGGCGAACCACGGTTTAATTAGCGGCGGGAGAGAACTCGATTTTAATATCACCCAGTCTTTGTCTCCCCAGTTTTGTTACACGGCGCGGGCGGACGTTTCGACGTCGGCGTCGCGACGCAGTTGTGTACCAGCGCCACGTGTCCGCAACGTCGTCGGGGCGGAGGTGCTCCGCGGTTATTTCGGTGATTGGTTTTATCGCGTTGGCAACAGTATGTGACCTGAGCCTAGCTCCGTCGGGAGAGGAATGGGGGGAGAGGGGAAGGGTGTCTTTCCGTACCGCACTGTCCGTTTTGATAGCCGTGCGCCCGGACTCCCGTTACACGTACCTATAATAACTAGATAACTGCAAGGCTTGTCATGTTCACTGAAAAGCTATCCCATACAGGTTTTCGGTCGCCGGTTCAGGAGCTTGTAACTGTTTACACGGCCAGCAAAAGGGCAAAGTGTAGAGTCCCAATTGTCAGTTAAACACTGTGTCAATTGTCCTGTCGGAGAAAGGATATCGAAGCCAATGGTTGGTTGAATGTCTCTGGAGTAGTGAGTTTAGACGACGGGCTGCCGGAATTTAATGTAATTGTCTGCTATGTTTGGTACGCAGAACCTAGTCGGTCTTACAAAGTAGTACAAGCTCAGCGCTGGTATATATATCAAAGAATGATTGATAATTCAAAAGTCCGATCAAAGTGATGTCCGTACTGACTTTGAATTGATTTTATAATTTTTTTTCACTCCCGATTATTCTATTTCAAACGTATATCAGTTGTCGCGTATTTCACGAAGCGAGTAGTCTATTGATTAGAAGACGACGCATTGTCGAGCTAATTGTTTTCCGGATCATTAAACGACCAAAACGTCAATTAGCTACCGCGAGTCCGATATAAGGCACCGAACCTCGAAGTCAAAGGTCTGAACTTCTCGTATCTATACCGTCGTACAGAGGGATGAAAGAGAATAACGTATGCCGGTTCATCGATTAAAATTTGCGAAATATCACGGAAAGCGAACTATCGTACATACGTCGACCAAGATTAGCAGGTTCGCCAGCCGGAGCTTCGTGAAAATTACCCTTCCTAGCCCACGAGTCGAATTAACCAAACTTTGGCTAGTAAAGTTTTCTAATCCCGATACAGCCGAGGCGTTGTCGGAGGCTCCTCGGAAAGTCGGCCGCTCAAAGGCGAGGCTTAAAGACCGAAAGACCGGTATAAGACGACGAGGTCCGGACACGTGGCCGAACGTTTAATCGCGAGATTAGTGATTGCGCACGGTACACAGGCGGGATACTCATTAGCAGTCGTTACGCCGGGATCCGATTCCCTCAGCGGACGGCTCCGGTCGCCTACACAAAGTGCGTCTCTGTCCGTATCTGCCTCGAACCTGCCGCCCCTCGTCGCCCCCGGAGGGAGTTCTGCCGGTTTAAAACTCGGCCGCTGTTTCTTGCCCGATACAATCTCGGCCTGACCTGACCCAACGACTCCGTCGTCTTATTCCGCGGCTGCCGGCTAAGCGCTCCTCGGCGGTGACTCCCGACGCATTTTGCGGGTCACTCGACGGCGGGAAGTGCGTCGGAGGCGGAACGCCGAGGAGGCGGCAACGTGGCCACCATGTGTGGGGCCGAGGCGAGGCCAGTTTCTTTCTCGGCTTAGCCTCGTCGGCGCATCCTCCGGGCCGCGTAGATCGGCACGTAGAACGGCTTCGGCGACACCGCCGCGTTTCGCGGCACAAGCCGCGAGGGACTCGAAACTTTTCCTCCGGGCACCGCTGCGCGCCTAATTTTTACGCTGGAAACTTTTGCCGCGGCGCTGATCGGCTCGGTTCGCTCTAGAGCGTGACGGAGCGAAATGCGGCCGGGAGGTAGGACGTCCTCTCCTCGTCGACTCGACCTTCGTGTGCAGACTTCGACCGGGGTGTGGCGGCAACGGCCGCCTGGGAAAACCGACCGCCGACTGTCACGCAAACCTCTTGGTCTTTCTTTTATTTTCAAACGAGTGCTTTCGGCCAGCCACGCAAACTTTCGAAATTCGAGGGTTATTAACAAATCCTGTGAAGTATACTTAAGCGCGACGAAATAGTCACCTGCAGATTTCCTTACGCAGAATCGCAAATAATCTCTTCCATATCGCACAAAGAAATATCGTACAAGACCAGACGTGCGAAAATCTGAGCCTTGCTCTTCAGGGTTTTGCGCCGTATTTATATTCAACGCGCAAGTTGAAGGAAAGTCGAGAAGAGTTTCGGTTCGGATCGTTTCTCATCTAATTCTCACTTTTTTTCCCATTTACTTATGGTTTCGAGTATGCTCGGGAAGTTTTCGAATAGGACGTGTTCTTAACGGTCCTTATTCGTCTTCCTTCCTTCTTTCGGATCCTACGACTTGTCAAGTTTCGAACCGCAATGAAAATGCTAAGAGATATTGGGTTTGATAACTGTTTTACGACCTAGCGAAGAATTGAGGAGTTACTTGTTGCTCGGGAAAACCATCTACCGCAATACTCTGCTCGGCGAGTATCATAATTTAGTCGTTTCCTCGTCGTATAAATCGGATATGCGTGTCTTTGTCTAGACACATCGTTATCGTTGACGGAGATCAGGACCCCGAAATAGGTATATTGTTCCACCGAGCGAGAAATCCAACAGCAACCACCTCGTGATCAGTTTTATAGACCATCAATCATCCGGGCCGGAACCGGGCAGTTTGCAGTCATTTTCTGTTCACCCTGCCTCTTTATATTGATTTGTTATGACACATTTTTCACAAAATCTTCTCAATTCCCTTGAATTGAGATTGTAGAAATAGGTAGCTAGTATTTACTCGTCAGATCGTTTCATCGAGGTGAAATTTTCACAAAAGTAGAAGCGATACCTACAGGTGGGTTGTTAGTTAATTAAGTGGATTTGTTACGGCGAAGAGCGCAAGTTGTTGCTCAACGATTTCCTCGACTCCGAATTACCGCACAAAAATGCTACGTTGATCTGTGAGCGAATTTCACACCTTCCCTAAACGTGACTACACATCGAACTACATCTTTTAACAGCAATAGGAGAGTTTCGAATATGTGACGAAAGTTGGCATTGTTCATTAATAGAGATTTTCGTTATGAATACATGATCTCACCGCTGACGAAAAGGTTGATCATCGGAAGATTTAAAATGTGAACACACTCATTTGAAAATCGACCGTTGGAGTGCAACAGATCAAGGAACGATCCCGTTAAGCAAATCAAAAAAGTATCGATCAAACAAACAGGTTTTACTCAAACGTCCATTCACCAATCAAGCAATTCATATATTCCGTTCTTACGAAGCTGCAAAAAATCGTACAGAACTCAAAACGACAGTTTGTCGATCTGTACGTTACACCGTGTTGGCACAAATCAGCAATAATCGCTACAAAGCACACCATTCGTACACAAGATCTTCCAATATACGACATACGCGAAAGCTCCTCATCAAAACCACGGCCAAAATCATCGACTCGTCGAATCATTCGAGTTCTATAATCACGTAGTAAGTGTACGAATTACACAATTGGCGAAGCGCCAGAGGAGAACAGAGTGATTACAATGCTTGGTAAGAAGCGTTATAAGTCTGGTCTTGTTCCCCGCTGCGCTTATTCCGGTAGACCCAAGCGATCGCCGTCTCACCCATCACAAAGCTCCTCCGAACCTCGAAATGGAGGATCCTCCGGAGTACGCGAAAGTCGGCGTAGTGTAGGTCTACCATGCCCACAGTTAGCAGCCCAACTGACTCACACACGTTCCGTCACGCGATACGGTGTCCTACGTGCAAAGACGAGCGCTACAAGTGTGCGTGCGCGCGCTTCTAGATATATGCGAGACACAGCGCAGGGGCTGCGCCCACAGTGGGCTACGGGGTTTTCTCTTTCGCCTCTTTTTTTTCTCTTTTTATTAATTTTTCTTTTTTTTTTCCTTTTTTTTTCGTCTTCTTCTTCTTCTTCTCCTTCCTACTCCCTCTTCGTCTTCGACCTCTCTACCGCCTGAACCGAGGGAACGACCGAGGGGGAGAGAACTGTCGGCTCGGTCGAGCCGAGCTCTTTTGCCGAAGACTCAGGGAACGGCCGAAGGAGCGTCAAGGGGGAATGGGCGGATAGAGAGAGAGAGAGCGGCGGGGGGGGGGAGGGGAGGAGGAAGGATTCATAGGGGTACCGGGCACCCGGTATATAGTGGCCCTCTCGGCGAGAGGAAGGGTCAGAAGAGGTGAGGGATGGCAAGGGGAAGAGGGGGAGGAGGAATGACGTGACCCGAGACCCAAGGCTGAAGCCACGGGCATCTAACCTCCTTCTCCTCCTCCTCCTCCTCCTCCTCCCGGGCGTATAACTGTCTGCCATCAGTGAAGGAGCTGCTCGCTCTGTCCGCGACGCCGTTCGGTCTAGGCTCTGGTCGAACTTTTCGAATATTCGAAAAGGGTTATCGTGCCGCGGTTTGAATTATCCGAATTTTTTAGAGCATTGAGGTCAATCGAGAACTAGATTGACATTGCAGTGGATACGTGATTGGAGAAAAGGCGTTCAATGCGAGGACGATTATTCTACTTATATGATTTGAGAAAGGAATTTTACGGCGGTATTTCTTTTCTGTGAGATCTTTCCTGTTGAAATGTTTCACTTTAATGCAGAGTAGTTGGATTGTCTAAATTCTTTGAAACTCAGAAACAATTGAATAGAAAATTATATCTGGTTACTTTCCTCAATTACAAAATTTCCAAATTACAAAATTTTTTGCTCTTTGCTTCTAAGTTCCCTCGTCAAGAAAATCATACATCGAATCAGTTGTTAAATTTCGAGTGAAAAATCTAGAATCGTTGTATCCTTGCCGTATTTTTCATTCTGCGAAATGGCCAAACTGTCGTTCAACTCTCCTGGACACTGCAATCATTTTGACTAGCCTTCAAATGTAATACTCGCATATTGTGTACGATTAGTTGTGTAATGACTCAACGGTAGTTGACATACATTTTTAACCGTAGACCAAGAATTACGACATCCGCATCATTTTCTCGAAAAAACAGTTTCCACAGGATGATCGCTACTCGGATTGAAGGGCCGAAGGCGTGGACGCGGCGTTGTGGCACGCTTTGATAATTTGTAGCCAAGTTGTAAGTGGTCGGGATTGTTGCCCGAAATAACGCATCCCCTCTATCCCTCATACTTACAAACACAGCGCTCAGAATGCTTTTTCCGTTTTTCGCTGTTTCGTTTCACGTCTTACGCGCAGCCATTTTCAATAGTTGGATGGACGGATAAATATAGACAGAGGAATAGATGAATAGCGAGATAGATAAATAAATGTATAGATGGATGGACGGATAGACAGAACAATCTTCGACAGATAGACGGATAAGTGGATAGATGGACACGTAGTTAAATAGATATGTATAGATAGATCTCACAAGACAACTATTAAGGCCTTCAGATCATGGGTTCCGCTGAACCTCTTAAGGGTGTTTTCTTTGGCTCAAAATATGGAGATCTTGATGTGCAACAGTTTCATCTAACGGGCCTTCGCTGAATGTGCAATAAATTAGGTTCGTAGTCACTTCACGTTTGAGTCCAGGAGACCCTATAGTTCGAACATTATCAGAAAACACTGAAAGTTTATGTCTGTGGATGTTATGGGATTTCACTCATGAAACTGCTGACTATTTAATAAATTTTAACCAGAGTAAAGACTGCTCTGTTAAATCAAACTACGTATCACAGGGTTCATATTTCAGGCCAAGAAAGAGACCCCAAGAATTCGAGAAGATTCCTTGATCTCTTTGTTAGTCTGAACTCATTTTAATCGTAATTCGAGTAGCACTGTGCGATCGTCAGGTTATTCCGTCAAGCCTCTCTTTTTATCAAACGATAGTACTATTTGATTTCGAACAGACGGAACAGTGGTAAAAGAGAGGAACTCTCATGCGTCATACTGTCGGTAAGATCGTTGGAACCGGACTTACGCAGGGCGACGCGTACGAATGATCTGCAATTACTCGAAGCATCGCCGATTCGCGGAGGTTTAATGCCGGCGATTTTTTCCATGCTTCTGATTACGGACCTCGAACAACCGCGGCGATCATCCGTTATCATCGCTGAGGCCGAGTCGAGCGGAGCCCGAGCCTTGCGCAATTTCGCGAGTCCTTGAACGCTTGGCTACACTCTTCTCAACGACGGCTGTCCTCTCCGCCTTTCTCGGGAAAAAATTCATCGAGAATTTCAACGGCGCCGCGGTTCTCCGATCTTTTACGAAATTCTGGTCCAGGCGCTGCGAGCGGGGCGAGACGCCTCCTGATTATTTCGAGTTTTATTATACAGTAAACGGTGAACTCTATCGATACGTTAAGTTGTCGTTCATCGACAGACGTTACGTAAGCCTGTGTCAAAATCACGCCGATCTTTGACTACATGTACATATGTCCGGCACAGAACCGGACATGTTCCCGTACCCTGTTCTGGGTGAATTTCAATCACTGAAAGAATAAACGACGTGTCATTGTACAAACTTACGTGCTGCAAAAATAAGCGAAATTCAATTATTTAATCGAAGTGCATCGAGAATTTGAATCGAGTGACCGATGGCGGATTCTAGAATGGCGCGGTACTAAACGAACCGTGGCTCGCGAAACACGACTTCCGGAATGTTCAAATTGCACACAAGCAAGTGCACCTAGTGCACTTTTTCCATACGGTGAATGATGTGCTTAATTGAAAATTAAAAAGTGAACATGTTTAATTGAAAATTAATTGCTTTAAATTTCAGTTTCACTACGACACGCAGCTTCTCCACCCCCCTGTGTCCCTTTCCTAATTGTGCGGCAATACTCGACCGGCGCATCGCAGCATTCAATGTCAGATAATTAAAAGACATATACATGAAGCGAACAGAAGTGGATGAGTTATACGATGCAGGAAATTCAGAAGAAGCATCGGTAGATGTTGGAAGGAATCAGCTCGACGTTACAACGCGTGGCGCAACTACTTTTTCTCTCTTCTTCTCGACCGTTACATTCCAAATTTTGAGTATCTGTTCCTGAGATCTGAAGAGTCGGTCGGTTCCGCTCCTCCATTACTTACCCGTTTAGCATACAGCACCGCGCGGTAATCGACGCTATCCGCATGCATCTGTCTATCCGATCAACCGATCCATCTTTCTATCCACCTTGACTGGACCTCCGTACCTACGCAGCTCAGCGACTCTTACGCAATGCAACCGGCCGGTCCATCCGCGCACAGAGAGCAGCCTCCGCACAGAAATGCACACAATTGAAGGAGACTCGACCTCACGAAGAGGGTTTCTCGGTTCCACCTTGTTCCACGGTTAGAAACGACCGCATCGAGAGAGCCTCCTGCCTCCTTACCTCCTTTCCGAGACCCGACAAGGCAAGGCAAGGATGTGCCCAAGGATGTGTGCGCGTCCGCCACACGCACGTACGCGGATTCAGAAATGTCTCCGCACACCCGTACACGCTCCACGTGCGTTCAACGTGTAACGCGTCTGTGTGTTTGCGTGTGTGCGCGCGTGTGTGTGTAGGTGGTTCTCTCCTATACCCGTCATAATATCACAGTGCTTCGCCAGGCTTGGGTAACCCTCCTCTCTCCTATCCTAAGCAGGCCTAACTCCTCACACCCATCGCGGCCCCCACAGCCGGCGGCGGGAGCGGCGGCGACGCCGGCGACGTCGACGGTAGGACGGGTGTGTTGGCGCCCCTCGGCTCTCGCTCATTCCCTCTCCCTCTCCCTCCCTCTCTATCTCTATCTCGCCGCTGTCCCACTCTCCCCAGAGGCCCCCGGCTCCCGGCCCGTTGCGCCGCTCCTACGCCCCCTTCCCCCTTTCCGCCCCCACCTCCTACCACCCCCTCGTCCTCGCCGTCATACCGGCGGCCCCTCGTAGTGTTCTGACGGTGACAGACCCTACCTTACCGCCGCCGCCGTCGCCTCCGCCTCCAACGCCGCGGGGGTCCGATGGGGGAGAGTGACGCTCGGCCTGAGGGAATGGGAAGGGGGAAACGCGGTGGCGGCGGCAGGGGGGGAGGGGAGGGACCGCGGTGCGGCAGGAGAACTAAAGGGGGCGAGTGGTGAGGAGAGGAGCGAAGCGCGGAGAGGAGAGGAGAGGAGAGGAGAGTAACAGGGAGGGGGATTCTCGTCGTCGCGTCGCCAGCCGACAGTTTGCCGCGAGCGCTCTGAACGTGAGGACGTTCTGCGACGCTCCCGAGAGACACGTACATACATATATATATATATATAAACGTATATGTATAGATATACATATACATATATACACACGAAAAGAGAGAAGAGAGAGAGAGAGAGAGATATACAAAGAAGATAGAGAAACTACGACACATCGACGAGAACGAGAAATACGAGAGCATCGTTGTATTACATTCGAAAAACATACCCTTGTGAATTGTCGGTTATTTCTTGCTTGTGGTTTTTTTTTTCTTTGGTTGTTACTTGCGAACGTCTTTCGTTATCGCATCCTCGTGTCTGTACGAACGTAAATATACACACGGACACTCAATCGTACACGTATACAGATATATGCGAAGAGACGCAGACGGTGTACGGAACAGAGGATTTTGACCGATTGCAGAGCGCTGCTTCGCGAAATATTACACGCGTACAATCGGCGATATTAATTTATAGTGCTGATCGGTTTTTAATATTTTTCACCTTTGAAAAGTGTCGATTGAAATATATTATTACCGTGAAGGTGTGCTTGTTTGACTTTGAAACTGAAGAACAAAGTGAGTTGCGTTTCGATTGATACGTAATTACGACCGTTCACGTGGACGAAACGCGAGGATGACGCGTGCGACCGAATTCAGGGTGCAAGGCTTCTGAGACTACGAATGCAAGTGCTGGAGGAGTATTTTCTTATCGAGATAAACGTACGCTAAGTACTTTGTATGTATATTGTATATAATTGTGTTGATTACATTTTAAAAGTGACGAGACGGTGATACGTTGAAGGAAATTGAACGAACAAAAACAAACTATGACAAATTGAAAGATATTTTGTTTGACAGTTGTTTGTTCGTTGTGATAATCGAGAAATAATATAACCGCGTAACTTGATGGATGCGGAAAAAAAGTGCGGGAGGTAAAATCACATCGAATCGCTGATTAATTTTTTCAACTTTTTTTCTAATCAAACTTTGTCGAAAGTGAAAAACAATTCGAAGGAATAATTCGATGATAATAACAGCAGCGACGGATATTTGGAGTCGAGAAAAGGAAGCCCCTCAATTTGAAAAAACCGAGCTCACGTCGCGGGTTCAAAAACTGGCGCAACAATTGTGTGAGGCACGCCGGTTTAAAACCATGTGCTAAGACGGCTGACGTTTGTTTTGCTCCTGACACGAGAGAGACGGACGTACAGAGAAGAAGAGAGAGAGAGAGAGAGAGAGAGACAGAGAGGGAGATATATATATATATATACAGAAAGAGAGGAACGGGGAGATCAACAGAAAGAGAAAGAGAAAAAGAGAGAGAGAGAGAGAGAGAGAGAAGCGAGGCACGCGAAGCCGCGATTGGCTCTAAGCGAGAATTACGCGCAGCACGGTTTAACGAATTATAACGATTTGAAAAATGTCCGCGAAACGAAAGGCGACAGCTATAATGCAGCATCATAAGGTAAGAAAAACTTGCATTCCTACATTTTATCCCTATTTATACATATCGTTTTCTCGTCGCGTCGATGCAGTAATTCCCAATTATCGCAAATGGCAGTTTTTTGGGATTTATTTGCAATTTTCGAAGTGAATATTTGTACAGAAAAACGTGATCGTCGAAAAAATAGATGGAAATTTGTAATTTTCAAACGTTTCAACCCAACGTTATTTGTCTTCTGTGAGATGATTAATTTCACTTTCGTTGGATGGTATTATTCGATCATTACAAAGTTTCGATCCATCACGCTTGATCAAAGGCTCGGATTTTCACTTCCCCTGATTTCTGAGTATATGAAAAGAAAGGAATGCACAGATCGGTGCAATATTCAGTCTTACATTCGTCATTTCCTGCTCTTGGATATCTCGCAAAGTTTCATTTACTCGTCAAGATCTTACTATCACAGTTTGCGATAAATGTTGATCGATCGAAGCTCTGGTTGAATATTACTTGTATGCACATATGTACTTATTATACACGGAGTGAAAATATACCGTCAATTTAAGGCTGCAAGAGCGCCCCGTCTGCAATACGAATGTAAACTTTTGACTCGTGACTTTTGATCTGATGTTGCTTTTTATACCAGCCAGATACAGTAGCAGTTAACGGATCTACGTACATACGTGACATACGTAAAACGTATGATTAAACGCTGTTCGGAATGAACGAGCTTCGAAACTTCAGTTTAAATATCAGGATCCATCGTAGGATCGTCCGGATGCAAATATAAGCCTTTGACACGCGTACGTCTCGGCAATGTGACAAACTCGGGTGTTTTTCTAATACGTAAACGATGCGTACAATTTTTTAATAATTTATACATACTTATATACGTATATATATACATGTGTGTACATATACCCATATTACGTGCACCTGCCGAGTCGGACGGCTGCCGGTGCAGGCGAACCTTTTAATCTTCCAGGCAAACAAACAGCTGACTTTAAAGCGTGCGGTTTGCGTGTGGTGGGGAAAGAATCGCGTTCCACGGATCGAAGGGGCAGAGAAAGGAGTGGAATATAAAGAGAGCGCGAGGAAGGGAGGGAGGGAGACTCACGCGACGAAGATAATCGTCGCCGGTTTATTTAAAAAATTGAAAAGTTTTTGGGATTTTTAACAAGAAGAAAGAACGGAAAATAGGTGTATACCTGTAGAATAAAGAAACTGCGAACGAATATCGCGTATACGTGTAACGTAACATTTTACATGTATTATAAATATAGGTATTTAATTTTTGCAAGGATGAATAAGGAAAAAAAAAGTCCGAAGCTATCTGTTTCATGCAATCCAAGTAACTTCCTTTGACTCTTGTAATTATTTTATTTATGTACGAGGCTTGGAATCTTATGTAAAGTTACTCGTAATCAGTTTGATTCGAATATCGTTCGAGGAAAAATAATAACATCGCGATGCATCGTTACGCGTCATTGAGATTTGCAATAATTATCTACAATGGTTTTCAAAAAGAACTACTGATACTACGAATGAAATGAATATTTTTAGATGGAAAACACGAAAAAAAAATAAATGAATAAAAATCTCAAATGCGCACACATCCGATAGTGGATTTTTTAAAACTCATCGTTAATTTCATAATTCATTGCAATTACCTTACAAGAAATTTCCCTACCGTCTATATTGTCGGAAATTTATATTTATTTTGAAGTTGTTATCTGCGGTTTGAATCTCTGTACGGATTTGTATCCAATTTTTCATACTGACAATAATTATTCACAGATTCGTTAGCATCGGATCTAGTTGTAAGGTGAAAGATAAAGCTGCTTCACGATCGGTTGTTCGACATATATGATCTATGCGATGTCATCGGGTGGCTCAGGCTCTCCGCCTTCGATAATGAGTTTGGAAAATTTACTTATTTACTCAGTCGCAACGATTTATACACACTATCGTAAACATGCTGCGTATCCCACAAGGCATTTCCCCACTGATTAAAGCGATTTTCAGTGATTTTTCAATAAATTACAACTACTTTTCTTTCTTTCTTCAACGTTTATCACATGTTCATAATTATCAGTGATCAGCAGTGATTTACAATTCTTCCAATTTCGGTCATCCCGATTGATTTCTCGTTACTACCAAGAACATTCCAGTTATCGTCAATTTCTTCTTGATTTACAATTTCTTTTAAAGCTGTTGAAATTTATGACTTCCTCGAGTGAATCGTCCCTCGAATTTGAAAATTTTTCGTCTTCCTCCTTTCTCTTCGCACGTTTTTATCGCTCGATCCAGCGGCAGCCGTCAGATAAGGAGATAAAGAAATGGACCCAACTATCCGTCTGTCGGCCGGTCATTCGTTGGTGCAGTTCCTGCCGTAAAATTTAGGGGACGGTTACCTGATTTTTCTATTTATACAAACCGGCCCGATTCTACCACGTTAATCCTGCCTGCAGAGTAGGCGTCGTAGCAGGCCAACAATTCTCGGATGGCTGTCTCCCAAGACTGTTCAATCATCGCCGAAGTGTCGAAGGTGCGGACTCTTTGAACCATTGTCCGATTTAGCACGCGCACTCTACAGCGCTTATTATTTTTTCGTTTTTTCGAAACTTTATCACTTGTCACGCAGCGAAATGACGACGGAAGTAATTGGGTACAATGTTTTTGGGTTAGGTAAATATTCTGAATATTAGGAAAACCGAAACGAGCAAATAATTAATGAAACGTACGATAAAGTGATTTATTAGTCTGTTTTACGGACTGATAAAAAAAATAGTCCATAGAACAGACCGATCGCTGAAATCTGACGCTATGAAACATGCGACGAGGCTGAAGTTAGTAACGTCAACGTGACGAAACGTCAGAGGAAAAATCGTTACTGTGCAATATCTGAACGACTTTCAAGGATTTGGCTTTTAGCAATATGAATACGTTTTGTTTATCAGGGTTCATCAAACTTCAGACGATCCTAAAGGTGCGAAGTACCAAAAAAATTACCAGTCCCAAAAAACACGGAGCTCCAACTCTTACACCGCTGTTTCACTGTAACGCAAACTATAGAAAATATCAGAGCAAGTCCTCAGACCGCGTTAGAAGAACGTGGGAAAAAAATCGACTTATCGTCTTTAAGATTGTAACGAACTGTATGAGTGTATAACAATAGTCAGAGTGTGAGGAAAATTAATTAGACGACTGCGAAGCTGGCAGTGCTTTGTCGACTCACAGCTGTTCCGGTCAAGATTAATCGTCTCAGCTCGCGTTTCTTCCGTTCGTACGTGTCATCCGGTCAACGTGCACTTATAGGACATTCCGTGCCGGCTGGATGCCTTATACCTCCGATCCTTTCTTCGGGGTGGCCGTTCAAGTGGTTGAAATTTTCCGGTAAACTTGGAAATTACTGGAAATTTTTAAATAACGAATAAAGCAGGGACGTTCTAGGAAATTTTAGTTACTTAGAAGAGGCGAAGAATGTTCTGAGAGTTTTTGTAAAGTCTTAAGAGAGACGTATACGCTGATGCATGCTGGTCTGATCATGGAATTATAATAATCTTAAATAGCAAACTGAATACTACGATTTTTTTTAAGTAGGGAGAAAATATTTGAATCTTCGTTTTGGAAAATCTGGTAAATTATAACCGGAATATTGAATAAAAATTGATATTCACGTCTATAAAACGAAACTTTTTCCGCAAAAAATCAATCCATCTTCATAGTTCACATTTCATTTCAGGTTACGATTACAATCAATTCAATACTCAATACTTCAGATTCTTATAAACGCTGTAGATTCTTAACAGATTTGAGAATAAATTGAGTAATATTTTCAACAAATTTTCGAAATCGACTTCGACATTGGGTAATTTAAAACATTGATCATTTTTGCCCACAGCACAATCCGCTGTATTGTTGTGCATAGGTACGTTAATAAAATACATGCAGCAAAAATACATCTACACCGTAATAAATTCGCTCTTCACCGCGATTTTATTTCTTCATCGCCTATTCATCTCTCCACCTTCGGCTACCTACGTATGAAATTTGTAAATTTGTTTAATCCGCTCTCGTTGCAGACCGAGTTAGAAAAAAGAATTTACGAGTATCCCGCTCTCCGTACGCATACATGTACATATAACCGTGTTGTATACAACGGACCTGACGTTAATTACATTCTTACGAGTATTAAATCGTCCCGATAACGGTCCCCGGATCTCCACTTCTCTCTCTTCCTCTCCGCGCCTCCGTGTTGAAAGCTCGCGTTAGATTTGAATCGATCTAATCGGATTCGAACCGCGAAAGTTGATGCCGAAGTTGAGGTAGGTCTGGGTTAGAGTTTATACGTGCTCCGTTCGGCCCCCTGCCCTCGTTCATCGCGGCTGCGTCTCTCGATCTCCCTTTCTCTCTCTCTCTCTCCCTCTCTCTCGCTCTTTCGCATCGACGTTTGTCCGTCCTTTTCCACCTTTCGCATCGTGCTTGCGCTCCCGCGAACTCTGTCAACAGGTTACATTTTTCCCTGCATCCTTTGCTCCTTCGGTCTCGTCTCATTTCTCTTCCTCCTCGTCTTTATTCGTGCACCTGATTTACGGGGAGGGGATTCAACGGTCGGAATTTAAACTATACTATATCAACGAATTATTCGTAGGGTTAACCCTAGAACGGTAACGGCGGGGTGAAAAAACACCTCACGCAAATTTAAATTTTCCGCTGCAAGAGGACAGCTTACGTTTTCGCGTTTCGCTTTGTAATTTTTTACCACTTTTTTTGAATTTGTGCAAAAAGTTTTTCGACCCGCGTGATTCTTTATTAAAAAAACGAAGAAAATTTTGCATTCGCTGTACGCAATATCGTTAACCGAGTTTTTCATCGAGCTTGGATCGATCAAAACAGCACTCCAGTTTGAAACGTAACTGTATCTTTCATGATTTTTGTCACGTTTTTTTTTTTTTCCCCAATCAGGTGGCGTAAAATTACTAATCTACAGCGTGTTCTCATTTGAAAAATTGCAAAACGACAGTTGTCTTCAATTTTTATTGTTACGTTACTATTATGATCAACTGCAAAAATCACTCGCGTGTGTCAAAGTGTCGCAAGGCAAAAATTTTTACCAAGCCTATAATACAACTTGTACAATACTAAACAAAATGAAAGTGTTCCAAAGTTTACAAACGCATACACAAACACACACACACCCAATATCTACCAAAAAACCAGTCATTCGGCTCGCAGTTCCCAAACGAGTTCGCGATAAAACGAGGGTGGCTTTGTGAGGAATACAAACCAACGCACGTTAAAGAGGGGGTGGGGGAGGGGCAAGGCGATGCGACGAGGTCTGGGGTGGACAGCGTCGAGGGTTCGGGAACACCACCCTAGCCCACAACGACCGACCGTTTTCCTGGACTAAACTAAGGCCTAGTATGGATTTCCCATAAGGCCGCAGGTATACTCCTGTGTCTGAAACTACGGGGTGTAATGGCCGATCCGCGTGCGCCGGATGACCAGTCGCTACTGCTAAGGTTTGTACCTGAACCAGGCTCGGGAATATATGTATACGATATGTAGGTATATAGGTGTATGTACCTAATACGTGACGCATCTAAACGCTACCGTGTACTATACACAGTTCTGACTATCTTTTGTGCGCGCGTATTAAAGTGGAAAATTGACCGTGGAGAGAGAGATGATGTACGTTGAAAAAAAGAGCTGAAAAGTGATTCTTTGTTTAATGTACGTTGAAAAAAAAAGTCAATTTTTCAGCTCTTTTTTCCAATTGTAATTGGCGATGCGTTGGTGTGGAGCGTGGAATATATTGGGAACTATAGCGCTCGACATCTGAGCATCGGCTGACTTGGACTGTATAATTGTTTACGTGCAAATTTACAAATTTCTCGCAATGAAAGTGTCATTTTATATTTTAATATGACAAAAAAAAAAAAATGAATTCTTATAAAAATACACTTGTCTACATTTGTTTATGTAAAGCGTTACCTACTCACGCTAATTCATGTTTTCACCGCTAAGTTTTCAGCGATCACTTATCGAAGTATGCATTGTAACACGTAGGATAATAGAAATCATCGAAATCTCAAAATCGATCTTTGTATCGATTCTCCAAACTTCGATTTTCAAGAGAATCGATTTCCATAGGCTGGAAACGATTCTTTGACTTGCTTCCGAGTTGCGGGTTTCGGGTTCTGAGACAACAACGCAATGAAAAATTTTATTATACCGAGATGCGTGAAAATATTCGACCGCGAGAACGCCTAACTTAAATCGGCCAAAATTTGCGACCCGACCAAGACTGTTATAATTTTAGATTTAACATTTGCACCTTACATACTTAATGACGATAATCCGAAAAATCATTGTACTACTGATTGTGAGAAAGACTCGAGATAGAAAACAATGTCGCAGGGTGATTTCGCAAAGTGGATTCGATCTTACCTCGTTCGTTCGATGAATTCAATTAAAAGAAAACCAAATTCACATGTCTTTTAGATCATCGAGATAAATAAACGTTATTAGTTTATGTGGACGGCATTTACCGCGCACATGTATTATTTCGCTCTATCCATACATAATAGTTATTATTGGATTAAATAGATGATCCAGGGCGCTGGGAAATCGCGCATCAGTTCCCTGCGATAACATCGCGTTATCACCTGTTGCGATGATAAAAAACATTACTGGAAGACGATACCTTCGTCGAAGCTATGTATCATAGTTTTAAACTTCATTAGGACTCGTATTTCCCTGCAGTGTGTAATATACAATGTATGGATGTATGTCCCTCATTTACTTTCGCCTGACTAATTTTCCTTCCACGTTATCTCGACGATGACGATTCTGTTGTTATTCGCGTTGACAAAAAAAAAAAAAAATCAGTTACGAGACAGTAATTAATTATTATTCATGAAATAAATATAACACGATTCAACGATTGTAAATAATTACACGTACTACCGAATATACTGGAAAATGTATGATTGAAAGAAATATCAGCTGATTAAAGGAATTCGAAGGCATAGATCAAATGATTTACACAATTCCATGTAATTGGTGAAAAGTAGCTTAAATGAAATTGATGAAAAATCGTCCGGAGGAATTAGTCAAATCAAAAAGTGAAATGAATCGGTGAAAAAAATATTGGCGCGTAAGTAGCGTGAAACGGGTTGCTTTGGAGCCGGCCTTCCTCCCGCGCATTAGATTTATCTATATCGCGACTGTATCTAGACAGGCGTGTGTGCGTTTGTATGCCAAAAAGGAGGCGTATGTGCGGCTATCTGGCATCGTCACTACGGGACGAATGGACGGATGGACGGACGGACATGCGAGAGGACCAACGGATACGGACGAAACGAACGAAGGCTGCTGCAGCCGATGATTCAGGGAGACATCCGTGTCAAGGTAGAACACGAGAGGCAGCGATCCACGAGGCTTGATCCTTTTGTCGCTGTAGAACGTGCATTCCACCTTTCTGTCGACACGGCATCGACGCCAGAGGCACTTGGGATTTTTTTCATTTTCTTGAGATTTATTTCTAGAAATTAATTGTGCTCGTTTTTGGAGTTTCTTCAGAGATGGAGTCACGAGTGACCTGCATACGTATAGGATAGAGGAAAGAAGGATTTATGAAAAGTCTGTATTGAAACAACATGATTTTTCGCAATTTTATACGGGATGGCTTGAAATTCGAAAGATCGTTGTGAAACAGAACTTATTCTTATGGATTTTATGAAAATTCAATACCTTGTTAAGTCATAGTCATCATAGAATTGAGAGCACTTGAATTGGTTTTTTTTTTTTTTTTTTTGTAGATAAAGTACAAAAAAATGCAACCGATGATGACTTAAAATTCCTTCTCGTTCAAACTCACCTAGGGAAACAAACGTTGCATTCGAAGTTAAAGTCTTGAACCCTGCGATGTTGTGGGTATGAAACTTTTATCTCCGATCGCACATGGAATAATGCGCATGAATACTGTGGAAAAAGTCGGATAGAAAAACAATTCCAAGGGGATACCAAATACTTAACTAGCAAGCATAATTACGCTTCGAATTTCTGGCAATGCGACGTGTCACTTTAGTGGAGAGCACAAAGTTCATGGATTTATTATCTTTCACGTTTACCTCGAGTGTCTGTCTACATGTATGGGCTCGACGCAATTTACCTGGCTAATCGTAAAGCACACACTTTGTAGGAATGTTGATGCACTAGCTGACAGAAGTGAGAGCTTAAACCTTATCGATTCCTTCGAATATTCTATAAAAATTAATCAGTTCTGAGCAATATACTTGATCAATATTACGTGTAACTGTAATTTGATTTGTAAGAATTAAATCGAATTTTCACTATTGACTGATCGAAAGGAGTCTAATATTTATAATAATTTTAATTGCAATTAAATTTCAATAAGGCTAAATTTTTTTTTAAATACTTGAGCAAGTCTGAGGCGAAAGATCTGAGCGGACGAGCAGGAAACCAGCAACGTATCGCGATTGAGGCAAACTCGATTAATTAATCAAAAGTGACAGAATTACACCTGCTAACGCGCGGAGAGCCAGACTGATCAAATAATTTTCTTGAATGACGCAAATTCCGCCCACGTGCAAACGTGTACGTACCTATATATTTGTATTATATACGGAAGTATGTAAAGAGGCTCGTCCCAGACCTCGGGTAACATTATTCCTTCCCACCTGCATCGAGACGAATCGATATTCAATTACATCATATCGTAATGACGATGTTTAAAAATTTACAGGTGCAAGTTACTCTCAAAGATGAATTACCCACGTGACGGCTGGTGGTTGAATCCGTCTCTGAATTACAGCGCGTAACTCGATCAAGCATGTTTGAAATTATTCAAGTAATTTCACGGAGAAGTTTATTCAAACCCGTGCAAGTAACGATTATTACACACTTTACTTGGCAGTAATTCTTCTTTTTTCTTTCCTATTTCGCACGTGACACAAAAACTCGGACGAACCAATTCTGTCGTGTTTTATTTTAGTTGCAATCGCTTTGCAATTTTTTTATCATACAATACATTTATAAATGAAAATTTTCCCGCGACTTTCTATCTGCGTTTTCGCAACGATTCTATGAAAATCGCTAAAAACAAATATGTTTGCTTAGATTGTAAAGCGTGTTTAATTTTTTTAAATATAAAGCTTGAATTCGGAAAGCGTCCGAATCGACGTGCAAAAAATGTCCCACAATTGGTTTTCGTAATACAACAAACGGCGTTTAAGAATACGGTGAAACCTTGTTCTCGTCAACTCCGACCATATTTTATCACACGCATGCCGATACACATATTGACAAGGGTAAATTCTATGACGTTGTTGAAATTGAATCAATTCCTGACTCGACGACAGGCACGTGTGTGGCTTTATACCTATGCGAGTGTGTAGCAGATACAGAGATGCGCACCGCATACCGAGATGACAGTGGCAGGGCAGCCACGCCGAGGCTTGCGGTGTCAATAATATATCGAGCTGTTAGTAGCATATAGAGGCGTCTCACCGTCAGCGACGAATACGAATCTTTCTCATACCGCATGCCGCATAGCGTGCTCGAGAGATAAAGAAAAAGATTTTTCTTTTAAACGCGCACCAAAGTTTCCGTAGAGCATCTCAAATACCTCACTAAAATATGAACATTTAATATCGATACTTAGAGGTAGCTATTTTATTTATTCCATTTTCGAGTTAAATAACACGTCAAAAAAATCGACAAATTTTTTAATTTTATTTTCACGCCAACGGCTTGACTTGTGAACTATCTAAATACGGATTCTTATCGGAAATTTTACGATCTGTGAAAAAGTACTGAGATAGAATTTTCCTAACTCTAACCGATTGAGAGATATTCAACATAAATCAATGTTTATAGGCGAATTTGAGATGCTCTGCCGAAATTTTGATGCCCGTTTAAAAAAGAAAAATATCTTTATTTAGAACACCCTAACCCTGCGCCACTTTCGTTTACTCGGAACTTGCAAAAATCATTTTAATCGGTCAGTTTGTTAAATGATCGTTGTGTCTTGTACATGCCTGTTATTGTACATTTAATTTCCTTCCACACGTCGCATCGTCATTGAGTATTATTTGTTTATTTTATTGGAGAATGTGAAATCACTCGGTGTTTTGAAGAAATTTTCTTTACATCCAGTTTATCATAAAGTAAAGATTGTATTTCAAGGTATCCACAAATCTTTAACCTCGCTGTTTCAAAGTGCGTGTTGAAACTTATTTGGGTTGTAAAAATATTCCGAAAAGTCGTATATGTTTAATTGACTAAAAAATTTCGACATACCAAGTGTTGACCTGTAAATATTAATTATATTCTCTGTGACAATAATTCTAAGATCGGTACCATGATGCAAAGATTTTTTTATTCCGTCAAATTGAACGCGAGTGAAAAATTGAAACGATTTGAAGACTTGAGGGGAAAAAAAAAAACAGAATTTAACAAAACTCCTTCTCCGCAAGATTCTTTACAGGAGCGTATTCGAGTGCGTCTTAAGTGAAAAACTGACGGGTTTTAACCACCGGTCTACAGGTTGATTGATATTGTTTGAAAATTTGAAAACCAGTTGTTTGTTTACAGCCATCGCTGAACTCCTCTCTCTCTCTCTCCCTCTCTCCCTCTCTACCTCTCCCTTTCTATCTCTCTCTCTCTCTCTCTCTCTTTTTCTCTCTCTCTCTCTCTCTCTCTCTCTCTCTCTCTCTCTACGATGACTGGACGAACGTATGATGTACGCGCGTGTATATCTGTATATCCGCGAACGTTGGTCGAGTGTACCTCTGGTGGGCGAGCGGTCGGGTCGGTCGGTTGGGCGGATGGACGATAGTTTATTCAGCGGATTATTGACGGGTGTTGCCAGTCCTACGGTCTGCACGGCGGTAAACTCGAAATAGCCCAGTCAACTCCGGCCAGTTTCAAAATCTATAAACCGCGGGTACCCAAATACAAGTCCGCGTTCATACCTGCCCGCCTGTCTTTGCCTCCTGCGCGTCTATCTAACGGGCCGATAGCAAATTATGATTTATTTACACGGAATTGGATGTACATTCGCTGTGATCGTGAAATTACTCGGAGCGTCATTAGCGGCGTGAAAATCTAGCGACACCTTCGACCGATTCGTACAGCGATGCGACAGTTATTTCAAAACTCTTCGAGTCAAATCAGGCGTGCGGAAACTTCGCCCAGAGGATAGGAAGTTACGTAGAGTCTGTTTAGAAACGGTGAAAAGATTGGAATTTTTTACTCTCTTTATCGCAAGTACATATCGTATCGGTGTAACTTTTGGATTGAAAAATTTGCGGTAACTGATCTTCGTAGCTGTTAAAATCGAGGATGCATTCGCTTGGACGTGAAATCAGTGATTTCAGTTTAGTAAAATTGATTTCCAATCATTTCTATTCGTGTCTACCGTATCGTGCGGGGTCGGCGTACATGTCCGACATTACCCCTGATTCCTAATGATTTCCGAGTGTTCCAAGCGATCTTCACTGAGTTATCGATCAGACGGAATGTCGGGAAATCATGCTCGAATATACGTACACGTAAAGAAGTAAAAAATTTCACATCCTACGGGTGTCGGGACAAAAAGAGAGGTTTATTCAAGTGAACACGTCGCCTAAAAGGAGGAGGATAACCGGCCAGCCAACCACGTTGACGCGTTATATACAAACTTGATAGGATTGAGCCTGTGTGGGTTCTTATAATTGCCGGCGAGCAGTCGCGGTGCAGCAGACCACTTCCGGTGCGCGTATCCGCCGCTGTAGATACCTTTTGCTAACTCAACGTGTAGATGCGTCCGTGTTTTCCACATGCATACACACCGACACGCGTTGTGCTATATATAATATATATGTATATATATATATATACTCGCGAACCTGGTATGAAATTATGATTATTATCATCGTCCTTTCAATGCAGAGAAATCAAACTGCTCGTACGTACATCTAATTGTAAGTGTAAAGCTCGCGAATCGTGTTCGAGGATAGCTGAATTACTTTCGATAAATATTCATTCCGAATTTTGTAGTGACTGGGAAAATGTTTGGAGAAGAAAGAAAATGATTTAGAAAATAGAAACGAAAACAAAAATGTGTTCAAATGTGCAAAATACCGTGATTGTTTTTTATTTCGGAGTTTATCGCTACGCCAGGTTTAGAAGCGAGCCAAAAGAATGTAAGAATAAAAGACCGGAAATTTTGTGGCCTGAAATAAAAATTATCTGTGGACTCTGTGGGTGAAAATGGCAGGACGTGGCTGTTTGTCAAATTGAAAATCATCGGTGTAATGAGGATTTTTGCGCACAATTGCCCAACGAATAGAATCACAACGCATAGATATTTAATCACGCTACTTCCATTTATTCGACATATTAATTTAACCTAATAACTCTATAATTATTTTGTAACTGCGTCGTGCTGCAGCTATTGCATCGACTGATTGAAGATTGAACAGAGATCGATTGCCCCACATTCGTTGTTTTTTCTTCCTCGTTTGCATATAAGTGAGTTGAACAATAAGTTGATACGAAGTGCTAAATTCACCTGAACAAACATTACAAAACCGCGGTCACAGTCCGCACGTCGTTCCGATGTACACGCGCAATGTTCATATCCTACACCGCACGTGTTCCATGTTCGCGAGATAGGGAGAAAGAGTATGTAAAATCGCAGCGAAATCGTACGCAGGTACAACCCTTGTTTTCTTACTTTGTCGCACCCTTCAAATCAAAAGTTAAGAAAAGAGATAATACCGTTTAAAAATCTCCAGCAATTTTTCCTCCGCGGGAATAATTGTAAACGCGAGTGAAACAACATTTTCACCGTGGTCGTCAAAATGAAATTAAAAAAATCAAAATAGGGTCGCAGGTTTGTAATGTAATTAAAATTTTGCGCCGAACAATATATATAAATTATTGTCATCTATTTGTCATTCTGTCAGAATTATATTTATCAATGCGGTATGGTGTACGGAAAAACTACTCTGCGCAATCGAGAATATTTTTATCTCCTTTGGCATCGGGATTAAAAGAAGAAAAAAAATAAAAAATTGGCGCGTCCGAAATTAGCAAAAATACTTTAAACATATCATTTCCGCGATTTTTCATCCCCAGTGATGAATTTGGGTTCATTGTATTAGTTTTTCCACGTCTCTGTAATATTTATAGTTTTTTTTACGAATTCTCGTGGGTTCTATAATACCCGTGGATATTTCATCGGGAACACGATGAAAGTGAATTTAGAATTGTAGAAAAATTGCGGAATTTTCAACAGATCGTTATACATTACACGTGAGAAGCTTGCAAATGATTGCGAGTGCGTAAACCGAGTTCTAATATTATAACTAAATTCCCTGCGGAGTCGTACGTTATGTAAACGTACATCGGGAAACAATGCTGCGTGTTGCCCGTAGTTTCGCAGAGAATCAATGCTTAATAGGTTTGCCATTGTCATTAATGCAACAAGTACTACTCGGCTTGGATAACACTTGTTCGTCTTTACTGTGCCGGTTCTCCACGATGCCATTTATACGAACTTATTCCTACACGTTACATAGGTATATATGTTTCTTAATGTATGGATGCGGCGTGGAAAAAGTGTGCAAATTGAACGCAGTCGGTACTTACTTCTTATTTATGGATTTCCAGATGCTCGTTCAACGCTTTCGGTGTAATTGAGTCACTACGTGATAATTTTATTGCGTTAAACCTACACATTTGTTTCAATTCCGTAATGTTCTGACCTTTCTTTACCGCTTTTTTTTTCTCGGAAAGCATAATATTATTAGCTCGTAGAGAATGAACAAAATATCGATGCTACGTCAACGAATAGCTTTTCACGTCAATGAAGCTTGCTCAGGTCATGTTAGTTAATTCATCGTCTAACCGAAATGAAAAATTTTTGTTGATAATTCAACGTTTAACCATATTTCTTCTGACGAAATTTCACCTATGATGTAACTGAAAAAAATATCAATAATTATAGCATCGTTTTCATCGCGGGTTTAATATTGCTTGAACTACAAGAAAATTTGGTATAAGTAGATGTTTAGCGTGATTAAAGTCAATGGTGATACGTTTTGTGGTTATAGCAACACCGCATCCATTTGTTTGGTTATAACAACATTTTTTTACCGCTAGAACTCTTCCTGCACTTATGACTTAACCCGTTCGCTTTTTTACGATTTTCACGAGTCACACTGCACATTAAATAATTGTCAAATATATGAAAAAGGGGTAACATTTTCTGACAAATCGATTGCCCCTATTTATTTTGTAGAATTATTTTCACATTGCGAGAAAAATGCAAATTTCGAAGAAAAAAAAACTCAATTTCTGAAACATGTATAAAACATCTTAAAATTGTCCAAAAAGCGTGTCTGTTTTTTCTACACAAATAAAGGTATTTTGAGTAAAACTTCAGCTGACACCTTCAGCTAATATAACATTGCTTTCACCTTGGGATCGCTGAAAAACCCAACCGAAAATCTACTTGCTATAACGAAGAAATATAATGTTTTTGCTTGAATTTTTTTTTTTTTTTGGGCATTCACTCGAGTGTTTTTTACAAGAAAAAAAAGGTTGCAACAATAATTTTTAATTTTAATCAAGGTACCAGCTAAATGTTAAATTGAACGGGTTAACGTAGCTGCATGTTTGCATCGGTCCTCACTTTTTCTCGGACAAGATTTCGAGACCACGTGTCTCTGTACGAGCTTATTTAAAATTTTGATAACATTTGACCTCCAGCATGGCGTTTTAACCTGGAGGAAGGGTTGGATTTGAAATTCAAGCTGCGTTGCTGCATACGACGAAAGAAGTCTCCGAGGCTAGGCTTCGTATCTGAATTATACCGCTCTACACGACGTTAGAAAAGTAGATAGTTTATGCAAGCTAGTTTCAGGCAGGTATATATCAGGCCGGATAAACTTTGATTTTATTTCTCCATTTCTTTTTCTTCATTGTTTCGTCCAACGGCAGCTTGTGAAGTCCGTATAATGAACAACCGTTTGAGTTTTGCACGTATATTGTCTGATGACTTTATAGTCTCGCACTTCTTATCGCCTAATTCGATTTCATTCAGTCAAGAAATTCTCACCGAAACTTCAAGCTTTGTTTGTCAGTAGCAGAAGCTTCTCTCCTGATGATTCTAATTGAAATCTGGATTGATGAGCTCTCTAACTTTGAACGTTTAGACCCCGATCTCTCTCTCTCTCTCTCTCTCTCTCTCTCTCTCTCTCTCTCTCTCTCTCTCTCTCTCTCTCTCTCGTCGACGAATGATCCGGAAACGAGTTACAAAACCACCGAACCTTCGCTCACGCTGGGTCAAGAATGGCGGAGGTCCCAAGCTTGGAATAAAAGCAGACAAGGGTTGGGTAAAAAGGAAGTTTAACAATAAGTCAGGACGTAGGTACAAGATAATCTAGGATTTGGCAACCGCACTTTTGCTCGCTGTATCTTCTCGTTCCCGTTCAGTTGCTGCCTGCGCCTGCCTGCCCGCCTAGCAACCAAAAACTTGAAACCTTCCGCCTGCCAATTCTCCACTAACCGGACTCCCGCCATCGCGTGGTTATTAAGCTCCAAGGAGTCTTACTCGCGCGGTGCAGCGAGTCCTTACGGCGGTTGGGGCGAAGAGGGCTTGCGGAAAAAGAACGCCGGCGAGCAAATGGGACTTACGAAAAGTTTCTGGCAGAGAAATTTCTCCGCTGCTTTTACTCCTCTTCTTACAGTGACCTCTGCCCGAAGGGAGAAACTGGATCCTCTCGCATCCTCCGCGGTTCGTTTATAGATGTAACTCGGGTGCATGTGTGTGTGTGTGTGTGTGTGTGTGTGTGTGTGGGTATGTATATTGTACACGGTATAATAACAACTTCTCTCGAAAGATGCCAGACAAGTCGCAAGTGCGCGAGCGGGAACGGTGGCAAAATAATTACCGTTAATTGAAATCTTAGTGGCGCTCGTCCAACGCGCCATGGCCTCTCGACTACGTCGACGACGACGTCGACGATGCTAACCGCTCGACGTCTACTTGCGCACTCACCGGCTCGGCTTAATGGAACTACAGATTGTTACACAACTTTCCAGGACCCCGGGTTCAGCCTTTGCCGGTAACGCGACTGCCCTCGATGATATACTAGAATTCGGCTTAACGGATCTTTTCACCGACTATCTTTGGTCCCGTTACCCATCTTTCGCTCGGACACGGACAGGACCTGCATCGTCTGCCATGCGGGAACCACTTCGAGATCAACGTTGGAATGGTGGAGATTTTTTATTTTTTTTTTTGACGTATTAAACTCTTGACCCTCATTTAGATTTGCAGAATTGTTTTCATGATATCCGAAAGCTTGGGTATACAATCACTCGGGACGTTCGAAAATTTGGTGAAAGTCAGTTCCGAAGTACTCGGTTTTCAAAACTTGTCGTAATCTCATTTTAACAATACACGAAATTTCTTTCGCCGAAATGACTTGATTTGGTGATTTAAAGGCCCAAATTCATCGTCAAGATTGAAGACAAAAATATTGAGTGAACGTTACTACGGTGTTATAAATTGAGGCACCCAAATTTTCTTGACGACCTCGATGAAAATTTGCTGGTCATTAACTTACAAGAAATCTGTGAGAAAATTTTTGACAGCGAAAGATCTAAGAACATTCTATTGCGTCACGTTATTCGTGTCACAGATTTTCCCCAATCAGGGAGCCAATTTTGATGTATAATTTTGTCAAATTTTTATTTGAGATCGCGGTTTGAAACGGTCGATGCGTGCTCTCCTAATCCAGCGGTGTTTCGAGAGGGTCGCAAAGATAGAAAAATAGAAGAGGGGGCGTAAAATTGTCCCGGGGGCGTCATATCTTAGGCAGAATTAATTTCCTCCCGTCAAGAGAGCGTCGCGTCGCGTTTCATCGACCGCGAGGAGATGCGAGAGGCCTTCGAGCTGTGGTCCAATATCGGTTGGGTCAGATCGTCCCGCGTCCCACTTCGCGCAAGGATACGGTCCAACCTGCCAGCGGACTTTCTATCGCGGTTTCGACGCAAAAGGAAAAATTCATTTTCGCGCAATCCTTAACTTCTAGACTAAACAGCCTCGTCGCATCGCACGATTATTCCAAGTAACTCAAACTTTCGAATACGACGTTACAGTTGAATGGCAATTTGAACAATTCGCTATCAGCAGCTTATTTTTCCCTCGTAAAGATCTTCATTCCAAAGGAGAGCATAGAATTAATTTCAATGTTTGGCGTAACGTGCAAGAAATATTGCCGTCTTGTAAGTAAAAAATATTACGGCCGAAGAGCAAAATTGGCTAGATTTCAAAGTGGCATGATTGAGCTAAAAAAAAAAATGGTTGTAGGATATTGAAAATAAGAACAAGAAAATACCCTCAAGCTCGTAACCTGTTATATACTTTCGAATCAGCACAAGCTCATCATTCCACAACTTTTCATTGCTGTTTGGAAAAGCGCTTTAGGTACAGAAATGCTTTTGAAACATAGCGATGAGCGATAAATCGCCGCACTTTTCAAGAGATTGACAGATCGAAAATATGCAATGGAAAGTTTCTCTCGTTAGTCTTAAATCGATTTTGCGTATAAATAACACAGTATTTACTTGTTTTTTTAATACTTTGCAACGTTACCAGACTTGAAAATTGAGATGTAATAATCACGAATTACCGGACTATATTTTAACTCGCCTATATCATGATAGAAGCGTGTCTATCCGCGTCGATTTAACCTTTCCAGTTCTGTGAAATCGCAACTTTTATCATAGGGTCGATATCACCGCTCGCTATATAGGTATAATTATCACCGACGCGTTAATTCACGAGTCCGTGAATGCCCGATCCTCGGGGTAATTAGTAATCGCTAATCACTCGAGCAGGTGTCCATTTGGTATTAGCTCGTCAACTGCAGACGCAAATGGGGCTCAAACCCACGGCTATTCAACGATAGTAGGACGAACCGCGACGATGCCATTTTCTCCATTACTCCCTCAGGCCTGTATCTCGTCCCTTTTCCATATACCGTGTAACTATCATTTCGCCCCGCAACACCCTGGCAAATTACTAACCACGCATGAAAGTGCTTCGTTATCGCAACGGCATCCCGTCGTCTGCCCCGCAACATGCGTACCTATACGTGCTGCCGCACGAGCACGTGTAGTCTTAAAGATCGCGTAGGACATGACTTCGTTATCAAACCTATGAAATTAGGAATTTGTTTCCTTCGTCCAACAAGTTCGTTACTCCGTAAACACTCTGACACGTTTTTCTTACTCGTATCACCGCGTGTTTGTACCGCGATCGAGAATATCCGAACCCTTTTTCTACCGAGGTTCCTCTTCGGGGACTTTTGCAGCCGGAAAATGGCTGCATCTTCACACGATCTTCGAGTTTCGGTCCCGTCTGGAAGCCGTGGCAAATGGGATCGATAGCTAGCAGCAGGCCTCGAGTCAGCCTGTATCATGGATATCACGAGGGACGAACGAACGGAGGGTCACGTGACCGAGCGTACGGCCAACACTATCACGCCGTTGGATGGTGGTCAGAGGGCCCTGTGCGTTCCGCGCTATCATGGCTATTGGAACTTCGGACCGAATGTAAGCGACTTGCACACCACGTCGCTATTTGTGTAGGTACTCGTGTGACGCTCGCCGCGTACGACGCACGACGACCTCGCCTCGTGACGCAGACACGGTATACTTAACGGATGGAAACGGACGTGGAGACCACCGCGATGATAGTCCAGGTTAGGAACGAATCCGCGCAGGCGTTGGTGTTGAAATAAACGAGTTTTGCGAATCGCGAATTTTTCACGTCTTGGATAGTCTTGGAGACACATTCGGTGTCACTTTTTGCATTTGGGTTCAATCTGGAGTTAATGTCGACTATTTGCTCTAAGTCGATGCATTCTCTGAAGCAGTACAGTGAGGTGACGACGGTTATTATAATTCACAGTTTCACGTATCGATGTTTGTAATTTTCCATCGAAATCATGCCTCTAGTGACTGAGAAACATGAAACACGGTACGAACGAGAATAGAAAAGAGCAAATGAAGATTTCCAAATTTATCAAAATCTGGATTACTTGAAAGTTTAGTTCAACGAATTCCCAGACTACGCTATTTACTCTTGAACGTTTGGTCTCACTTCGTGCAAACTTTCATACCGTTTCATGTAAAGGTGGTAATATTCTTTTAAATGTAACTTTGAGTACATTATACTAATTTTCGTTGATTATGTTAGAAATTACGTGTGTGTTTTACTTGTTTCGAGTGGGCGTCTTACTCTAAACGCGTATGAAATATCTACCAATCCATAGAATATATTTGAAAATGCTCCAATGAATTTTAACCGTAGTATCGATGGTTTTAGAAATCGCAATTTTTCCGTCGGACTTGCCAGGGAATTTGGTGTAGATTTCTAAACGGACCTCTGCGATAATTATAAAATCATGATGTTCTTGCACGTAGTATACGTAGGTGATTGCACAACCATTATGAATAAAAACAAGATTCGAGTATATTTTTGCAAAAAGTCCTAACAATGGTCGGAACTTTCTTCTTGTCCCCCATGGGAATGCGCTGAGCTCACGTCAGTGGCAGCGAAGAGATTAGTCTAGCCCGTTCGCGTTCCCAGCCTCCCGCAGGGAGAGGCGGCGGGGTGGGTTTCATTCATTTTCACCCGTCCCTCTAACCCGCAGGCACAGTTCTTTAGTCTTTGCCTCGCCCTCTGGCGCCCTTCGCAATTTTCACCCATGAACCTACGCCGAGTCGACGCGCGTAACCCGCGAGTATACCTATAATGCATAAAGCACGCGCGCGCACACATCGGGTAGTCGTGGGGTAGGGCATGGCTGTTAAAGAATGTTTGACACGTAGAGCGAACGACGGCTGAAAAACAGGCCGAAGTAAACTTAGGAATCTCTGCGTAGTACGAAGATTCCCTTCGCGATCTTATTCAGGGGCTTCGAAATCTCGCCGTTTTCATCTTCTCATCTGTTCAGGAATCGCAAGGTTCCCGATAAAAAACTGGAAAGCTTGTGGCTTGGTCTTTAATGGCGATGATTGACGGTTCTACTGACCTGACCTTCCTCGTACATTGTGATCGATTCGTTGCAGTAAGGCGAAACGGTAATAACACAGAAATTGAAGTTAAATCCTCATCGGGAATCCTGATTATTCGGTCAACGACAAATCCCGAGCCTCTCATACCTTCAGGATGAATGGGAACCACGGAATCCGAAATGGAAGTTATTTGGTTACTTGATCCTCAAGTTATTTGGTGCAAATGAGACATTGCTGGAGATTTTTTCAACAGTTTTTTCTCCCAGCCTGATTGGGCATCTGATTTGTGTACAGTATCGTCGAGAACCGAAGGTATTATTCTTGAAATTGAGTAACAGCGCGAAACAAATTTTTTACAACCGTGTCATCTTGAGGTATACTCACAATTGAATAATCAAGAGTTTCAGATTTCACTTCCACACACGTCCTACAACCTCGAGTAGTCTTTCGAACTCCCGTTAGCAGAGATTTGGGTAAAGACACCTGTATCTGTTCGAAGCGTAATTGCCTTTCGATACCGTCACCGTGACCATAATAATTATTGCATATCGTAGACGCATTCCAGAGAATACTTCACTACTATACATGACGTGAGGTGCATCGTACACGGGGTACGGATACCCAAGTGTTGTAGGGAAAATGATATTCGTCACAAATATGTGTACGCTTATATATACATACATGCGCGTTATATTGCTCACCCCCAGAGCGTTTTATCCGTAAAGTAATATTGACGAAGCCATATGAGCAAACATCAGCTTTATGGATAGGGGAATGGCGAGAGAGTTTGGGAGAGGGTGGGAAACCCGTTGGCACCCCTCGTCGCCAATCTAGTATCTATACCCTCGATGCGTTTAATCATCTTCGTTATTTGCCGGGGAGGGGGGGTGGTGGTTGAAAGCTGGATATTCCTGCTTGACATATTGGCCTGATGAACAACACTCGGTTTTCTCCAATTCCAGCGTACAGCTCATTACGCAGTGATATGTTAGTCAGCTACCGAGTCTGAGCGTCTAACAATAAATATATATTACAGTAAAGTGAAATTGCAATGCAATTTTATTGCGATGTAGGTGTAGGTACCTACACGTTTCGGTTGCAAGATTCTTCGGCTTACGTATTTCATAATACCTGATTGTAAAGTTGAATGTAATTATAAACATTTTTTTGAAGATGGTGAATAATTTATTGTTACGTGCACGGCTGAAATATCGCGAGGATTGAATTAATGTTTCTTTTTGAACACATAGGCGCGAAAATCCTGTTGTTCGCAAAAGCTTTGGCGAGTGTGAAAGTCGACGAAGACTGAATTGTCCCAAAAAATTCTTCGCAGCTATCGGGGAAAAGTGTATTTGTAAATTCTCGATGACGCTTTGAACGTGTTTCAACGCAACTGGTTTCTCAACGAGCACTGAGTGCAAATCACACAGCTAACCCAACCTGATATAACCTGTCTTAGCATCGCACAATGGCAAAATAACGCCCACGTACACTCGTGAAGATGAATCGAAATAGCAAAGTTCTCGCGACACGTGCCAAGGTGCAACGTCGAGGATTTGCACAACGATTTCAAATTTGAACCGGGGATCACTCGGAGGTTTTTGGCGGGCGGTGACGGCAGTTGCAAAACCTTCGAGTGGCGAAGCGACGTAGAATCGAAACCACCTGTCCGCCGTCTTTCCGGTCCATCGTGATCGCGTCTGCGGTAGAAAACCCGTCTATAGATGATCAAATCCACATATCGCAACTGCGGAAAATTAGGACGACCCCTCGGGCTTGGCGGCCGTGTCGGAGCTTATGTTTTTTTATCACTCTTTTGTTATTGCGTCTCTCCTCTCTCTCGCTCTTTCTAGAAACGCTCTCCCTACTGTAAACGCTTCTAATTATATTCCTTTGTTCGAGTCCAACGCACCTTTTCCTCGGTCTCCCTCCGCAACTGTTTCGTCGTTCGTCCACCCGTACTTTCGTTCGTTCGTTCGTTCGTTCGTTCGTTCTCTTTAACTCGCCCCGCGAGGCTCCTTAGCGCGGTGGGGCCTGGCAGACGTCCAAATCGTCCAATTGCTTGTTAAATTAAATCTCAAATTAGTTAAATTTCCTGCCACTCGGTCGCCCCTCATTCCACCTTCGTCGATCAGCCACGTTGCAGGTCGTCGATGCCGGGAGGCCGTTCGGCTAGAAATTAAATAAATAATTACGATTCGTTAACATTGCATTGATTTCGAGCGATCTCTATCGATTTCTACCTTATTGTATATGAGATTTTAGTCGATTTCTTACTGTTACAAGTGTGTTGACTTATTTTTTGACACGATTGTAGGAAACTATTGGAAATCAACGAAAACAGATGATAAGACAGACGACAATTGAACGTTAATGAATCGAAACAATTTACATTTTACCGCAACTCTTGCAAGTATTTCCATGACTCTAGCAACGTTTGCCGTGCGATTCTCAATGATTTCAGTAATCTCGATGGATTCCTCGTGATATCTCAAAGAATATTTCAGTCACTCAAGTTCCTTCGTAATTTTCAATTGTTCTGCGAGTGTTGAATTTGTATCGAGTCCTTGAGCGAATGTCTCCTCGGTCGATTCGGAAGCTCGTTAATCCGGATGCGAAATTGGGTATCTTTTTCCTCCGCCTTTTATATCGCCACCACATTCGTATTATCTTAGCTCAGTGCAGCTGCACAGACTCGTCTCGTCGCGCGTTGTTCAAGGGGAGCGAAACGATCGACGAACTACAATCGATAGAAGTTCATTGAGTCTTGGCCTCAACGGTACGATATAAATCCGCTCATACTTCTTATACGAAATTATCGCACGCGCGCTTCGAGATCACCCTGGGTTATCTCTCTCCACGGTTCTCCTTCCCGCGGCCTCGGAGACGTCAGCTCATTCGCTTAACCCCTTTGCCCCGCTTCACGTGTGCCAGCGGTGCGTGACTTCGGCCCTTTGATCGGCGTCGTGGTCTCTCCTCGGGGTCGACATCTGCAGAGACGAGAAACCACCGAGAAGAGCAAGTAGGCGTCCCTGCTCTCACGTAGATCGCGCAGCCTGATTCCTCGTTGAAAGAGTTTGCGAGGACCCGCGGATCTTTGTACCTCTTTGTTCGTCTGTCGTACCAATAAACTTCAAGATTTGTTCACTTGCTACGCTGCTAGAATCGTGAAAATGTAAAATTTGTAATTCAGAATAGTAAGGGTGGTAGAAATTTCACAAGTAAGGAATAATTTCATAGAGATTTTCGTTGAAATGAATCGATGAACATTTGCTCATCGTAACCGAATAAGAAATTGTTACTTGTTTAGTAAAAAAAGTTTTTCCTTTTGAATGAATATAGATATATGTATAAAAAAAAAAAAAAAAAAAAACCGATTGAACTATCGTTACGGTGTAAATTGAACATACTTGAGCAATCTTTGCGTGAAGAAATATAACGTACTTGCCCACGTAAAGTACGAAAAGAAGATTTGCAACGCGTATTTTTGCCAATTTGGCTTTGTAAATCTGACATTCGCTAGCCGAAACTAAGAATCTTGAACAGGTATACATTACAGAAGGTGATGACAATATTCTTGAAAACTCATCGAAACGTCGAACGCTACGAGATGAGATTAATTGATTTGTCGGAAAAAAATTGGTAGTCAGTCAACCCTCTTGCAAGGGACCCCCTGGTGATTCGCATCTTCATCTAATTTTAGAATCCGGTTATTGCGGCGTGCAGGGAGGGTAAAGAAAAGCAGTTTGCGCGTCACCATCCTCGAACTCTTTCGCTAGCGGAAGTTAAACTTCTGTATAAAATCTAACTGCCGGTTTGGGGGGAGGCTGGAATCCCTGCATCCAGGGGCTGCACGACCCCTCCGCCAGACTTGGGCAGGGCAGCCGGTTTCCCCGCACTTCTTTCCTCGTCAAATCTTCGGATGCTGCAGTGCTTTCGGAGCAGACGATGCGACGGCCGCAGTCTGCGAAGCGAGGGGGAGGCGAAGAATTCCGAAAATGAACGAAAAGGTAGCCTCTGCAGCAGACGCCAAAACTCTTGAAGCACTTAAATTTAAAATCTTTCTCGTATAAACTCGAGTTAGTCGTTGGCGCTCCGGAAGCTTACATCTAGCGGACTGCCGATGATCATCTTGTACTAACTCCTGCAATTCGCGATCTCGGATTTACGACCCTGAAGTACTTGGTTTATTTCTAACTCCTTTGTTACTAAGCTCAGCGCCATTTTGCGATGCACTAGCCGACTGACCAAGCCGCAAGGTGATCACGTTGCTGACTTCGCGAAGTTAAACACTTTTTAATCCAAGTGATTAAGTTTCGCGTCCAAAATGTATACGAAATTTTGATTGACCAAGCTTTATCGAAAACCGTAATAATAAGGTCTTCAAGTTTGCAAAATTACAACTTAACAACCTGTATTAAAAATTAAAATGTCCGAGAGTTTTCGGCGAAAATTTCAGACACCTCGTCCAAACCTATCGTGAATTGTACGGAACTTGTACCGAGGAATGAATTCGGTTGTAAGCGAATGAACATCTCGCCGAGTCAATCTCCAGGGAAGTTGTCTTTACAGCCAATGGCGCGTTTCCTTAAATGGTCATTCGGATATTGGAATTCATCCCGAGCCTCGAGTATCGAAAAAATGGGATACCTAGGTACGGATTGAAGTGAGGTTAGCCTGGCGTGGTCCGGGGCAACAGGCCCAGATGCGGCATGTTGGTACAAAGTGGTGTGGATACGTGTCTATATAGGGTAACGAGCGTCTTGACGCAACAAATTTTTTCCGTCTCATTGGAATCCCGAGTTGCTAAGTGAGAGCGTCCCGTAGTCGAGCAACGCGAGTCAACGTCGCGCGATGCCTGGTGCCTGTTAGGAATAAGCTCTTAATTCCTTGTAGGGTTCTCGACTCCCGCCTCCGTCGTCTTTCTCCGTCTTATTCTCTCTCGCACACTCTTTCTATATCTACTCGTCTCTCTCTCCCCCCATCTCTCTCGGGACTCGCCTCCAAGTCCTGACTCCTTAAACTCTCCTTCGCTGTTTTGCTCTATACACAAAAGCCGCCGTGGGCTGTGTTGCCTGTACAGCTAGCGAAAGATTCGAACGGATGAATGTTCATTCGCAACAAAAATCTTATATTCAAGATTATCTTCCGATCGACAATCAACAGCTGATGTAGTGTCATGTAGATAGAAGGGTCGAAAAGCTACAAAGATTAGTTATTCTTTGGTTCTTTTTTCCGTCTCTAGCTGTCTGAACGATTGATATCATAAAACAGAGTTTCGGAATCGACGTTTTTGCAATTCAATGATGTAGAATTCGTACTTTTAATCGAACTTAATCTTTGTTGGATATCCCGACAGATCTACCGTAAAATTAATTCTGATCAAACACACCGTGACAAGTTGTTCGCAATTCTACGAGTTGTGTTGATACTTCGATGAAAGTTGGAGTGTATCGAAAAGAAGAAATCACTTGGCCGAAATGAATTAAAGCGACTGTTTATTTAACTGTTGGTAGGTATGTGTAATGCATGCCCGATGAAGCAAGCTGTATAACGATTTTTATACCGGGTTTAAAAGTGTTCCCAACTCAACACAAAATGAATAATTATCAGCGAAATTTTACTGGATACTAAATGGCACTGGCACTAAATATACGTTAAATTACTCAATGCAAAACAGGTGCTGGACGATATTCAAAGTATCGTAGTTCCCAATAACTACCATCTCGCGGGAGCGTTAAGCGCCACTGACATCTGTCCAGAGATTATTGAACCGGTATATAAGCTGGTACATTGATACATACGTGTCATTCAAACGAAGTAACAACTCGCGAACAAATTGTCTAAAAATAAGTAAACGTCCGTAGCCGCCCAACGCTCCGTCTCAGAGGATCAATGACGAGGCTGAAGATAGCAACGTCAACGTAACGAAATATCGGGGAAAAAATCAGTATTGCGCAATTTTAAAATGACTATCAAGGAGTTGGCTATGTAAAATATGAGTATATTTTGTTTATCGTGGTTTGTTGAATTTCAGTAATTCCTAAAGGTGCGAAGTAACAATTTTTCCTAAGCATGCCTCGTTGCGGTAACGTTACCAACATCGTCCTCATTACGAAACATGTCCTCTTCTCGAATGATCTCGTAGCCTTGTTCGCTCACAGCTGGGGTTAGATTTGCTCGTTCCCATCGCTGTCTCGGGTGGTGTAGGTACAATGTGCACGTATATCTTCCTCTATAGAGCGTAAGTAAAGCAAAGCTGCACAGAGTGACTGGAGCGTGTATCGACCTTAGTCTGTGGCCGTCAGACGGTGTTGGTATAAGTCGGTTTTCCACCTCGGAGATGTTTTCGTGTGCAAGTAGGTCTGCGTCGAATAGACGCCAGTGGGACCGGAACGGAAAGGGAGGGTGGAGGGTCGTCGTTGCTAGGAGGAGAGGATATCGGTGGAGCCGCGCTACACGTTGCCTCAACGCCTCCACGGGGCCTGAGGACAGGATGGGGAGGGATCACTGCGAGGGCTGGAAAACATCCCCATTTTCTTCCTCGACGGTGCGGCAGTGGAGGAGGGGGGGTTGCGGAATTTGGGACCGCTGCTGCTGGGACTAACGATTGGGCTGACTGCGGCGAGAGAAGAACGTCCAAGGGAACCGTTACAGCGGCCCTCGACTTCATGCCCCGAGTAGGCATGCGACTACCGGTATGAGAGGAAAACTGGCGAGGCGTAACGCAATTGCATGGATCACGTGCCCGCGACGTTTTATGGGAAACGGAACGGCGCGTTTTAGCGATGGCTTTCGCACGGTGTTGAGGTGATCAACGGGGTTTTTTTTTCTCGTCTGTAGGTTCGCGACGATTGGTCGCGTGATTCTGTAATGCAGCGCGCATATGAGGTTGAAGCAGTTCCAAGGAGTTTGTTGTAATCGTTTTTGGACGGGCTCGTGAGGAATTTTACACCCGTCAAACCCTTATGGTATTTATTTTCCAAGAAAATATTACGATTTTTGTAATTCACAGATAGATATATACATGATAATCTGGTTTCGAATCTTGTACAAATTGAATAGAATTCGTTATTTTATGCGGTATATGCTCATGTATTATATCCGTATCTGCACTGACATGTGATTACGGTGAACGAATACATGGCGCAAGGCTTATATGGTGTACGAGCAGATGCTGAAGTGAAAGACGTATAATTTTGTCGCAAATATTGATTAGAAATATTAAGAAAATTTTTTTACACTCGATGCCGTAGGGAAAAATGATCCTAAAAGTTTTCGCTGTTGAGCCTTCGAACTTTTATTTTCAATCTTCTTGAATTTCGTTTTAAATGTTTCCAATAATTACTTCCAATTTAATTTCTAATACATACCAACGCACGTAAAGCATCTTCTAAGTTGTTTAAAATAAACTGAATCGTGCAAGTATAAATACGGAATGACATAACAAAAATAATAATAAAACGTCTCGAATGAATGTTTCCTTAATTCCAATGTTTAAATATACCTGTAAAAAGGAATTGATTACCTGCCGAGTACCGTTCACCCCTTCATCCAACCCTTTCTTGGGACGCGTTCAGTGGTAATAATTAGACCCGTATGTTTATTTGAACACGCTGCATACACACACACACACATATGTGGAGAATACCTACGGTTTGCGAGTGTGTATGTAGGTATTTACATTAGCACGATGTTATATAGGATACAGACGAGCTTAACGTTGAACGTTAACCGGTGACAGATGACACGAGTCACTGAGGAGCGGTTGTCCGAGTTACGCGAACTACGTCTTCGATCCCGTATTCATGTAAACTACATATCGCGTCGTGTATAGGTGTAACATACGCGTGCGTGCAGCAAGTAGTTGTGTAAAATATCGAAGAAATAAGATGACAAAAAGGCAAGCCATCGCGAGATGTGTTGGAAAAAAAAAATACATGGTAATAAACCTACCGAAGACCAAATGGTGTTTTTTTTTTTTTTTTTTTTTTGAACACACGGAATCTTTGCTGACCGCCGAAGGGCGCATGCGAGCTGTATGAAATAAAATGACTTGCTTCGTCAAACTGCGCTGCCGACGATGAGAGGTCCCGGCGGTTCGTTGTTGGCGGTAAAGCGCGGCGATTGATAAGCTGTGAAGGAAAAATTGCGGGTCGAGATGAAGAGTCTCGGGGGGCGGGAGGGGTATTTTACCGCAATTGCTGCCACGTGTTCCCTGATACTGATAATCCGGGGTACGTATCTTTGCTCCAATTGAACTCGTGCTCTTCGTCCCAGACGCACACGAACTGTTTGTATTACGTTGGTGGGAAGAATTTGCGATTATTTGTATACGCAAATCGTCGCATGATCTCCGTGTGAGGCGCTGAGCGAGAAAAAATAAAATAAAACAAAAACCGAGTATAAGGAGTAAGTTAAACGCGCAAAAGTTATTCCGAGTTCTACTTAATTCATCCGTTGTTTTTTTTCATTGAAAATTGGATGAATTATGAAAACCTTCAGTTATTTATACAGTTTAGGCTGTTTGCAGCGGGAATTAAGTAGGTAAAATTAACTTCTTAACTCGAAATATTCGTATCGTTGTTCGAGATAAAAGCGTATGTATGTGTACCGAAAGAAGATACTCTAATTGCCGTTGTAACTTTACAAATGTGAACGATACCAAAGAAAACGATTTATTCAGCGTGTGAAACTGTACCGCAAAATTTATTTACGCTCGTTCAATTTCTTCGTGCCATTGAAAATGAACAATGATTATCGTGAAATGTTGCGCTATGTCATACTGATAATATTCATAGGTTGAACTGTGAAGATGGTTTGACGTCGTTAACTTATTTTCGGGTAGGTCGTGATGAACGTGACGTATCTTGCGAATACACATCAAGACCAGATATTTTTAGTCAAATTCTGGTTTCGATCAGAACAACGACGAATTATTCGGAGTAACCGTATGGAATCGTAGGTTCGTTTCCAAAGAAAATAATAGGTCGGAGATCAGGGACGCGTAACACTGAGAAGAAATTCCGTCTGAGCAACAGCAGCCCCAGCATTGCTTTCAGCAAAGTGCAGAACGTAGAGTGAACACTGTAGGAGCTACAAGTATAAGTATACGTGTAAAAATGTGAGTAGTAGTGGGAGAAGGAGGAATCGAAAGTCAAGAATTGGAGTTTGTCCAAAGCGACCGTGAGTAAAACGGAGTTAGAGATTGTGATGAGAAGATGCAGCGTAATGTGTGTGTTTGTGTGAGTTTGTGTGTGTGTGCGCGCGTTCAGACGGGTGCAGCGGAACAAATTGAACGGTTCGGAATGTTCAGAATGCATCAGCCTTACACCCCCCGCCCCTCACTTGCGACTCTTTGCTTAACGATGGACACGCCGGCAATACCTCCATCCCTTTTTCGTATTGTGCACGGTGGATGCACGGAACAAATACGCCTTATGGTACCGACTGGGACTAGCAGACAATATCACCTGATTGGCGAGTAGCCAAGGACTTTATTCGATTTCATTTCGATTCCTCCGTACGGGTACGATCATACCCTTGTACGGACTACTCTTCTCTTACATCCTATTTCACGGCCATCCTTGGATTCTTTGTTACGTATTGTGGTATTCGTGCGGTACCGCTTGTGTCGATATGTTGCCGCAGCGGACTGTCATCAAATTTTCATTGGGGTTTTACGGGATTTTAGAACTCTTTGCCTGTACTTATAAAGAGAGTATCAGGCCTTTGGATCATCGATTCTGTTTAGATTTTTAGCGCTGGTTCCTAATGTGCGGTTTTATGTATCAGATCAGATTGTAAAGAAAATGTACATCCGTTACGTTACGTTACGTTCGGTGTCGCGAATCGACAAGAACAATTTTATTTTTAACAGAAAAAGGCTAGGCACTTGCTGTGGATTTTATAATCCTGCCATAAAATCTCTGGCAAGTCTAGTTCTTCGAATTCACTTTCATTATCGTCAAATTTAATCAACATTCACTATTTGCGGAATGGAACGTGTCGCGAAGCTGAAACAAAGTCAAATAATAGCTGAATCTTTAAACTCACCAGGATCATTAACTCTTTGTGATAAACTCGGAGCTCCAACTCTCCGGTTTAGAATTTCGTTTTTTACACGCAGGTAGTAAAAGTGTTTATATCACGACTGCTGTTTGCCATGGATATGGGCTCTACACACAATTTCGAGGCAATTGACGATGTTGGTTTGAAAATCGGTGAAGGAGTAAGGGGGCCACGTGTAGGTGCGGATATAGGCAAGTCATACGAGAGCCCACATGTGTCTATAAAAGACCGCCCCTTCCGCCCCTATACGTGAAAAGTTTCATTTCGTACCGGGAGTTAAAGTTAAACTCAGCGTGCGAGCAGACCTAACTCTTCACAAAAAGGCTACAATTGAATAATCCCAGGGGACGTGTTGTCTCGTTACAATACAAAAACCGATATACATACACATAGGCGCACATGCATACACAGAGGCATTGCGTGAGGGTCCAGCTTCCCCCTCGGGGATCGGGATACTTTTCGTCTGTAATATACCTATATCGTCGGCTATAACCGAGCAAAGAATTTATCGACTCAAACGAGCAATAAAGACTTAATTTCGTCACATTTCTCTCTATTATTATTACTATTATTATTATTATTATTATTATTATTATTATTCTCGCAAAGAAAAAAGAAGTAAAATTGCTTAGATATGTAACAATCACAAGCGTCGAAACGCAAGAGAATTTCAGATTCTATTTGATGAATCGCAGGTTTTGGTGGGATGTAAGAATTTTATTTGTTTTCTTGTTGAAAGCACGGCGAGCTAATTACAAAAAAAAAATTAGATAAGTATCTGATTTCTTCTAAACTATAAACTGTATTTACATATATACAGATGTATACACAACTTGACATTTTTATGGTATTTTTATTTATCATTCTTCACCTCCTGTGCGGGCTATGGATAAAATCTATTAAGGAACCTTCAACGCCTGGAATAGTGAAGATGAGTTATTAGAAAATTATACCCCATTAATCCTTAGCCAGTCGATCGGAAGCCGATACATGAATTTCCGTTTCTTACATTGGGAATTATCCAACTGATTTCTGTCAAGTTCGATATCGAAATATTTTCGAGGTCGTTGAATCCGATTCCGCGATCCAGATTGCGAAGTTCGAAACCGATTCAGCACAGCACATCGACTGAATGACAAAAAATAATCTATCCCCGACCAAAAGTCATGAACCGATAGCTGTGCAAATTGGATTAAACTTTTTTGTGCCTTCACTGATAATATAGCTTACATCCACATGTATTGCAAGTACTTATCGTTAGCGAAACAATAAAATCTGTGTACTGAAATGTTTTTTACCAATCTCGAGGCAATAATTATGAAAAAATTCTGCGTAGGTACTCGTGCCGATGGTCAATTCGATGATTCGTTGAATGGTATATTCATTGCCAATCATGGATCGTGATCGTCAGTTCATTTCTCGTACCTGACAAAACAAATACACCCAGTTTTATAATAGACGCACCGTTCTGCCGGGTTGAAAAAAATAGCACACATTTATACATACGTACGTATAACAGATCTCGACGGGGTAGGCAGATGGTACGCACTGATTAAACCACGGCTTCCATACTGCACCGAATGTGTTCCACCGTTGCGATACGTGTATTTATACGTACGAGTATACATACAGACGCACACACGTGGACAAGCGGACACCTCGATCCGAGACTCTCTTCTTACGGTGCCGGCTACGTCATCGCCAAGTATACTTTATAATATCCCCCCGGTCCCGACTATCTACCATGTCGGTCACGTGGGGGCGACTCCCCTTGGCCGTACATCAAGGAGTGGAACTGCCGCCCGCGTCGAAAAGGATCTGTTGATTTACTCTTTAAAGAAGAAGAAGAAGAAGAAGAAGAAGAAGAAGAAACCGAGGACATCGGTCAAAGCTGCATAAAAACAAAGTTTACTGCGTACCTATAGGTGTAGGTACCTGTAAAGACCAAAGCGCGACGCATGGATTCGAGAGCCTCTCGATTTCTTTTGGCAAGTCTATGTATATACGCGACGATGACGAGCCCGAGGATCGCGTCTCATCCATTAGCGAGTTTTTCCGTCACGTCGGTCCGTCCGACGTATACATACACGGTGTACGTTACGTCCGCACACGTATCGCACAGCGAATCGTACCCTGCACCAGCGGAGTAAGATGATCAAGCGAAAACAGGACAGAGTTTACGAACGCGAGAGAGAGAGAGAGAGAGAGGGGAACGAGTTTATCCGTTCGTTGGCCTGGGAGAAGAGAGTCGCTGCGGCGGCGGCGGCGGCGGCGACCACGGCTGCGATCCAACGACGACGAACCGTAGCCAGGAGAGGAACGGAACACACTCGATGAGGAACACAACGAACGCGGGAGGTGGCAACGCGAAGCGGCTAAGTAAGCGGCGGAGGGAAAAAGAACGGCCCGGGGGAGGGGGGGGGGGGAGGGGGAGGGAGAAGTGACGAGGAGGCCTGCACGAGGGAGAGGGGCCACATGTGTTCGCCTCGTCTAGCGTCTTATGGTCCCCCCCCCCATCCCCCTCGACCTCCCCCTCACCCCAACACCGCCTCACACGGGCGACCGGGGCGACGCGAAGTAACCTCGCGATGCCCTCGCTTTGCCTCGCCTCGCATCGCGTCGCATTGCATCGCTCGCGCACATGCGCACTGCTACACGTGACAGGCATAATGGACAGCGCGCAGCGTTGCACACGAAGAAGAGAGGAGCTGTGCGATCTGGTATAACGTACGTATGTGTGCGTGCGTGTGCGCTAGAGTTTACGGGTGGACGGATGGACGGATGGACGGATGGGAGAGAGAGAGGAGACTGTTACACCCAATTGTCCCTCGTTGCGAAGGGGTCAACTAAGGTAGTCGGGCAAGTCGGAGCAACGGGGCAGCAGACGCACCGCGTCGCACCGTTCGTCGTTTCTCGTGCCGGTTCCCATGTTATACCCCGTGTTCACAGAATAAAAGGGGGCTCTCTCTTTACAAGCGTATATCTTCGTTTTGTCTTTCTGTAAGTCGACTTCTCGGTGTTGTTTTTTTTTATTTTTTTTTATTTTTTTTTATTTCAAGTCAATTTTTTATACTTTATTTTTTCTTGTTATCCCTCAAGGGACCGACCGAACGACCGACCGACCGACTTCCCGGAAGTTAAACGTGTGGGCGCCCCTTCACCCATTCTTCGACCCGTTACACGTTGGCTTTGATTTGGCGCCGCGGTTAACATAGCCGGTATAAGATAGACGAAGAGGGGGAAAGAGGAGAAGGAGGTGGAGGTGGAAAGGTGGATAAGGCTGATTTTTAGATCGTAGAAGGCGATATACCTACTGCAGCTTACAACACGACCGCGATGCCGACGACGATCACTGCTGCATTACCGCCTCTTCGTTACCCTTGCGTGTTTCGACATGCGGCACACGGACGCGAGTTCGCGTTCTCCTCCGTTCCATGGTGTCTTTTTTCGTCCCTTCTTTTCCTCTTCCTTTTTTTTTAGTGCCCACACGTGCGTGTCCGGATCCCCATCGCGACTACCCACGTACGCCCCTTCGAACGAAACGCAACGAGTTCCCCCCGTGGCGATACTCTCACGGTTCTCCCCGAAACCCTCCCCCACAATATGCGATCCCGGCCACGTCACGTAACCCTCGCACTTCGACTACCCCCTCGATGGGGGCTAGAGAATCGTTCGTGTGCAGACTTTGATCGGGGGGAGAAATTTTATGACACTTATGTGCCTACATCTCACCTAGATGAATAGTGCTAACGCACTAGCTGTGAAAACCTATCCTCGTGCTGGTAATGTCAGAATCTCTAGCGATATACATAGGTCCAGGGAAAACGCGGGAACGGGTCATCGTGATCACTTTGGTCAAAGTCCACTCGACTTTAAGACGTTGCCGCCCTGGTACGCTTCATCGAAATACGATCCACACCGAGTAATGAAGCGGCTAATTGACGAGAGAAAATTTTATCGTTTGAGAGATTCTCGGAGGTTTTTTTTTTATTTTTATTTTATTTTCAATTGCCATCGGTATCAAGCAATAAATGAAAAGGGAATCATTCTGGATCCCTCTCTGATTCAAAATGTTCACAAACTTCGTACTTGGTTGAATTAAGTATTATACTATGCCGGTACAAGTATGTGATCGTTATGATTAGAATGCCGAAGTTTGCCAAATGACGTTTGTGTAATCTTCACCCTTATTTATCGGTCGCAGGCCACTTGTCACAGAGGAAAGATTACAAACTCTCTGCTGTCTTCCGTTAAAATGTGATTACACCGAATCGATCACCGCTAGAGCTAATCGGAGAGCTATGCGAAACCGAAGAATTAGTGTTAAATTTGAAAAAAGCCCGAAACCGCGTGTGACATGGCGTGACAGAGGATTGGAGAACTGCAATCAGTAAGTGAGAGAGAGAGAGAGGCGACCGACATTTGCCTGCAGTCATTTCTTCGTTAAGACCGTATTCGAGGCCAAAGTTGACAAAAAATAAGCCGAGGTCGGTTCTCGGTTTTCCTGTGGTACCTCTTCGTCGACCTGGCCGAGAAGCCTGGCTCTTAGGTTTCACCTTCTCCACGTGCAGCGCATTGCCTGCTGCAGAAAGGCTGAGGCTGTTACGGGTCTGAGAAAGCGACTCGCCCTCGGTTCAGATGAGAGCCGAAAGACACTCGGTCCCCGGGAGTTTCTTCGTCCTCCTCCCGGTGCCCCTTGTCTTAGTCCAAAGCCCGAGGCGCCGATTGGCTGAGGCACGGTCAGCTACTGGGGAAGTTGAACTTTAACCCCGACAACTCGTTCGCCTTTATCGCCTCGATTGTTGTGTGTCGGCTGCTTCTCTTCTTCTTCGCTATCTCTTTCTCTCTCCTTCTCCCGTCGTACTCTGGCCGAAGAGTCGCTGTATACTCGTAACGCCGCTACGCGACATGACGCGACGCCGCGCGCGGTGGGAGCGGAATTCTTTGCTGAGCGACAAACAATTGCCACCAAGTGGCTTAATTGCTACCAACTAAACAAATGTTCTCCGTTTCTCCCCTGCGTCTCCTCCTCGTTCTCCCACCTCCCCTAACCATCGAACTCCTCTGTAACCTGCCTGGAGCTACGCTTCTTTGGTCTCGTCGCTTTTATCCTCGCACCTTCGTGATAACCTGCACCGTTCGTCACGTTACTTGTTTACTCGACCTCAACGGTAATTGGTATATTTTTGCACTTTCCCGAAGCATAGCTCACTACCGAAAACATACTAAACCGACGAATGTAACAGGAATTCTCTAGTCGGGTTCTACTCTGTTTTGTATCGGATAAAACATTGGTCAGTATCAATACCGGGAAAGGTGTTCTTCTATGTATCTAAACCTTTGATCGATCAAGTTTGACCGCAAACTCAAGTTGCCACTTGTAGGTATCAAGTTCTATTAATTTATGATTGGTTGGAGTTAAATAGCAACAAGTGGTGGAATCACGGCTGCAAGAAATCAGAATGAACCGCTTGTTTAGAAACGGAACTTAGCGATCAATGGCAAAACTTGATGGTTTTTTTCCTGATCCAGTTCGATGTACCCGGAAAATAGTGGTTATTCTCTGTTAACGAGTAAAAAAGCAACATTGAGAATAAGTCTGGTCTGAAACTCTGGAAAAGAGTTTGAATTTAGAGCAGAGTTGTGACAATTTTTATCGTGTGTATTGAGTTTAAATTTTGCGGTGTCGTATTAGGGTGTGAAATTGACTGCTGATTTCTTGATACATTCCGTCCCCATAAAATTTATTTACACTAACCACTGAAACCGACCTTTTCAAATATTTTTCCGTGAAACAGCTATCAAGGTCTGCAGACTGGCGAGTATGGCCTGTGTTTAACTATAGCTAATTTCCATGTACTGACGACGATACTACGCGGCTTGTCAATATCGAAAGGACACTCGTACAGTCAGTTTATCGTCGAGCACGGTTTCAAATGAAACCAAGCAACTTCGGTGTAAGACTTTCGGTATAATGTAATTTGACTCGATTTTCGAAACTTCTTATCGGTATTAATAATGGTGGTTATTTTTCAGGGTAAAAATATATTGTGGAATAATCCCAACTTCCGATCTATCGTCAACTTACGGAAGGATTCCAATCATGGAACTCTTTCTTAGCCAATCAGTGATACGAAACTTCGTGGAAGCATATAAACTTGGTGAAAGTGAAAGGCGTTTAAATAGGCGACAACGTTCGTGGCGCCAAAACCGAAAATCAGTTGCGTTTAAAAGTACGGCGTGATGTGAACCAAGCTTTCGAGATTCTTTCCTCAGATCCTCGACCCTCCGGCTCTTACTTTCTCACGTGACGGTTGCTTTCGCGACACACACACCACATTGCTCTGACCAATAAGTGAAGGATGCGTTGCAATCGAGCAAAGGATGACAAGCAGCGTCCGATTGTGTCGTGATTTGTAGGTGTATATTACAGAAGGGGGAGGGGAGGGGGAGCTGCGCGCGTGTACCGAGAGATTCTCGCTTATCATGGGACTTCCGGCGGACGTGGGGCTGCTGCTGCTGCTGCTGTCTCTGCGTAGGTGAGAGCGTCGGGTGTTCAGCTCGTTACACGCGCTTGAATTCTTATCATGGTGGCCAGGTCGCCGCTTGCACATATGCCTGGATATGATGACGTCCGTTGAGTCCCCGAGTCCAAAGAGTGCCGCGCTCGGGACGCGCCGTCCTTTTGTCCAGATTAGGTATTTTACATGTAATGCCTAGTGCTACGGGCTCCCGTTTTACGCTGCATCATGTAGGTGTGTAGAAACGGCTAAAGGTGAAAATTGGGCGGCAGGCAAACGAGCGGTAAATACCAATTATTCCTCTTCCATGTCATTCGAGGTTTCGAATCAAAATATTAGTCGAAAGTTCAACGATCCGAAAATCCAATTTGTTGAATTTCAAAATGAAGAAGAGTAATGATTCAAAATTTTCATGTTCAGCGGTATGTTCATACCTGAATTTCTATATTTTTATATATTTTTTGCGTAGGTAGGTATACTCAATTTTGTAAATTGGCGAACGTGAATAAAGACGTATGTGTCCGGATATAGCAAATCGAGTAATGATTCGTTCACTGTGCAATGATAGTCGAATGAACTTCACCCAATTTTACTCAATTTTGGTGAACATGTGGATTTTCGATCTAATGTTTATTTGAAATCGTTCTAACGTAGTTGGCTGTAAGCCAATTTAATAGAGCTGTATTCTAACCAAACCGGATCATGCGAAATATTACATTTTACCAATTACCTTCTCCGTTTTTCTTTATATTGGAAACCAGCAAAGGCAGCGTGTAGCCAGCCAAACCTAAGGATTGCGATGGACTTTCGTATATCCTAGTTTGCACCGTCACACATCGTTAATAGGTACATATTGACAGTCGTTAGCGCACGAAAAGTTTAAGACATGGGAGAGCACCGACGTTTTGGATTCCATCAGGCTAATTAGGGGACCTTTCTCTGGGTACCGCCATTAGCATAATTACTTTGTTGGTATGAGGTAGTTACGTATAACGCGGATACGGCGTAACGTGATATATAAATTCAAAATTCTCGGTAAAACAATTGTGCAAAACGAAAAAATTTAAGCATAAATAAAGGGAGAAAATAAGACCACGGAATTTTTTAATTCCTGAACCTAATATTCGCTATGGCTACATTTATTTGCTCACTATACGGACTTTGCTGTTAGAACCTTGTGTGCGGCGCGGCGGGGAAAATCTTTACAACCAAGAATTCACTCAATAAATTCCTTACCGGTTATTAAACAAATTTTCCCGTCTCTCCCGCGGGTTTTTCTTAAGACGATAATACGCGCGGGGAACCCGCACTCAAGATTCCTGATTTCTCAGCATAACATCGACGGCAAGATTGCATCTTGAAAGTCAAGAATCGTTAAAAACGGTCGCATTTCATCCGTCGTGTATTCGAATGAAAATTTTCAGATCAAGTGAACAAAGTTCTGCCTGTACAACGTACGCATGCATAGATACATGTGACGCGGTTCGGGATGAGGTCGTATATGGATGTAGCAGGAGTAATCACGTGTGAAATACTTGCGTCCGTTTGCGCCTCGTAGGTGTGTCTGTAGTACGTGTGTCTATATCGTACCAGTCGACCTTCTGAAGTTGCAACACGAGACCTGACACAGATACAAAGACTGCGTCCCGTCCGCCTGCAGTTCGACCGCACAACTTGGGCGCGTTACGAAACAGTCCGCAGGTTCTACTGCCATGCATTTTAACCGGACACCCGTTAACCGCTGGCCATCCGAGGCTCGGTTCGTTTCACCGAGTGTTACAAGGGTCGAAGGTCCTAAGTAATCCCCGCCCTGGTATGCGTAAACCATTTAGGTGACAGGCAGCGGGGCCCGATTGCAGGTGCTGACTGGTCGCGAATTGAATTTTGGTTACGACGACGCAGCGCGATGATTTTTTCGAGTTTTCGAAAGATATTCAGCGACAGAAATGTTGAGGTTTTGCATAAATTTAAAAGGACTTCGCTTTGGATCTATTGACACGTCAATTGTGACAGCGCAGTCTCTGATTTTGGATTTCGACATAAATTTTTATATGTGCGTGCACTATTATTTTCATTTCCTCTTTTCTCGATGTTTTTTGTTTGGTATAATATAAAACTGATGACGATTTGATGCGATTGATGAACGAAGAGGCGGAAAATTTGTTAGACGGAAACGTTACGCGGAAGCTTTGAATGGATTTTGTCTTCTGTAGAACCGATTAACCACGAATCTTCATCTGCGATCGATAATCAAAGACTTACTCTTTCTGGTTACAGGAGAATATTTCCACCCCAGAACCATCAGACATCTCCGAGGATGACCATTACTCGAGTGAGTGAAAATTTCTATTGGCAATTTTAGTATTACACTGTCTGTTACGATAATCTAAGTCGGAATTTTTATATTCCGAATACTTGTACACGTGATCAACGGCTTTCGAATGACTCTTCAGCCTCGAAACTGTCCCACTGCGGTTATTCGAACTGAGTTGGTTAATTTTTTTCAACCCATTTTGAGGAATCGGCTGTTGTAACCATGATATTGTAACTGAAAAAACTTGACCTTCTTCAGACTTAAAAGCCTTTCGAAAAGAATTTCTTCTCAAGGCGGATGTTCTGTGCCACACTAATCACCTCATTGTCAGGCTCAGCGTTTCATTGACTCTTGCACTGATTTAAATTAAAAAATTATCATTTGAAATCTGTTTCTCATTTTTCGCGCTGAACATATTATTTGCTCACAATAATCATTAGCATTACTCATTCATCACACACGATACTTGTACAATATAAATGCATTAAGCTAGCTTCGGTTAGTGTAGGTTAGATGTCACACCATCTGCAAATTCACTATTCGAGGTCTGGAGGTAATTGTGAAAAAAACACTCTTCGATACGGAAAATAAAATCACTTTTTTTTCACCCCACTTCGCAATTCACAATCAGAGAGCCAGATGCCTGTCTATCGGCCGTTTATATTGTTAGCCATGAAATTCAATCCAATGTTTTGTAAATACGTGTAGAAATTACACGCGTGTGTGATTAATTGCATATATTGCCCTTGTATACATGTATATTTATATTTACCAAAGATCAGGGGCTGTCGTTGATTGCTTTATATCGTTGCAGTTAATATTATTTCACGAATTAATCGACACCCGGCAGTTTGTAACATAGGATTTAATTAGTGAAAATTAACGTAGTTATACCTATGTATTTGGTAACACGGTAAATCATCGTACGGTAACGTAACACCGAGAATACATCTTATCCATAAACATATCCCTGAATTTCAATGAGCTTGCCTGCACCCAAATTATATTTCTATCAAAAAGCTGAAACTAATTATTAGTTTAAGTTGACGTGAGGATACTAAGTATCTCTTACAATATGTAACTTGAAGTCTTTACTCGTACGAACCCTGAAAAATCTGCTCTGACACGACGTGTTTTACATATAGTTGAAATTCGTCGAGTCATAATTTGCGCACAGGTTATAGAATTTTAATTTGTTCGGTTTTTCAATTTTTCAACTTGACTCTATTTTTTAATTTTTGCCTTTATAGGATTCCGATCGTGTAAAAGTTCAGCACCGTTATTTATATTTCTTCCTTAAAAATTAGCGGCATCGGTCTTTACCGTTATTAACTTTGTTTTCATTCTTTTTTTTTTTACTGTCAGTTACCGTAAAAAGCGATCAATTGTTTCGATCGAAAGTTTCCTGGGGAGATATTAAATCGGTATTGAAAAATCGGAAGACTCGGTTCAACCCTAGAGACAGACCACGCTGCATAATGCAGTGTTATTCAATTATCGTACGAGCAAGGACTTCTCGGTGTGTGAAGAAGTCGTTAATCCAGTAACTCGCAGTTCTATAATAAATTGTAAACTTTTATTGTTGATGAACACCCTGAAAACCAATCGGCACTTTTAATTTTGGCAGGCGCGCTCATGAAAGACGCGGACAAGCTGAAGCTGATGCTGCTCGCGTGGAATTATAATCTCCAACAACAGGCGCAGGCACAGGCGGCAACGGCTGCCCTATCGCCAAATAACTCTTCAACAACGACTGCCTCCACAATTGGCTGTCCCACAACAGTCACCAGCCAATCGGTCATTTCCACGGCAAACAACACGATTAACAACTCCACACTTACAGGTAACACGCCTTAATTCTCCGGTGATCGTTTTCGTAATTTTTTTCATTCACATTATTCTCATTCTTATTCTTGGCTTCTTCAACATATACAGATTTATTATCCAGTTCCCGTTTACAACGCGTTTCTTCATTTTCTTTTCGATTTTTTTCTATTCCTACGTATATCTTAAGGGGAAACGACAGAGTCGTACGTATCTCCAAATATCCAATTTCACGTAACTCAAACGCAAAAAAGGACTTGACAGCCCCGTTTTACAGGCAATTGCAAACAAAGACACTCGAAGACATTTTCATTTTATGCACAAATAAAGAAATGGCATGCATTCTACGAATTTTGTATCGCGATTTTGGAGAATCCGTGCCATTTCTTTATGCCTGCGTTAAATTGAAAATGTATCGGAATGTTTCTGTTCGGAATTGCATATAGAACAGGGTTGTTCAGCGATTTTTTGATTTTGATATACGCCGACTTCGATATTTGGAGGTACACGACTACGGCACCCCCTTAACGAACGCGGTTGATGAGTCGAAATTTGATACCTTTTCATTAAATTGATTGCAAGGTGTATAGTTGATGTTTGAAAATTTGGCAACTTTGTATGTTCGTAGGTTTGGATGATCCTCTTGAAAATTCAAAGAAAAATAGAGATGAAATATAGATTTCAAATAGTTAAAGATCTAATAGATCTTTCGGTTTGACTCAACCATGGCTTGTTTCGTTGCGTAAACTATTCTTCATGAGTTGACTGACAATGAAACAAATTTCCCTTTCAAGGGCAAATTTAATACAGGTGGTTTTACTTTGAATCTAAATCAATATCAGTGCAATTTAAAAAAAAAACTTAAATATTCATCGATATCAGCGTAATGAAAAAAAGTTTCTTACCGGGATTCTCAAGAAAATAAGCCATCGTAAAATGAAATCTCACGAATCTCTGAAATTTTTGAACTAATGTTAATGAAAACGTCCAACCTCGATATTATAATTTAACCATCCATTTTGGTCATGCATTTTTAGGATGATCTTCGCAGCTTACGATCATGTCAATCTTATATATCTAAAATGCGCGACTGTCTTAATGAAACAAACTAGAAGGTATTCCTGACTCACCGGCGTCCCTAATTCTCTCTTTCCCAAAACATGATGTCAAAAGTGAAGCTACTGTGCGAACGAACGTGCAATACCGAATTTTTTCTATCAACAAAGAACAACCGCCGAAATCAGCATGAAATTTTTCATGCCGCGAATATTCGCCACCGTTTGTATCCCGTCGCGTATAATGGACGTTGATGATTTCAAGCCGTTGTTGTGTGTAGCACTTGTGACGCACTCGACACTCGTGTTTTCTTCGCTATTTCCCTCTCTCTCTCTCTCTCTGTCATATCTTGGTGCCGTTCCGTCCTGTTCCGCTCCTCTGCTCTCCCTTGGGTGTGAAAAAGGCAGATCGTGTCGCGCTGCTTGGCTTGGAACCCTCGCCTTCCCCCTTTACGGTGGGGGCGGAGGGGGAGGCGTATCCACATCCACACACTTTTGCAGATTTACATGCGCGTTATGCGCTTGTGCAAGCGAGCAAGGTATATTGCGACGGCATGGCGCGAGCCTTGAAAACATCTTCCCTGCGGAGTCGAAGATTATTATAATATGAGTCACGAGGAGAGGAGATTCGACGCACCTCTTCTTCTCTCGTCGTCAGCTGCCTTTTGGTGCCACACCGACGCGGCGCGTCCCGGCGCAGCCAACGACTTGTCGCTCTGACCTACCAGTCATTTGTTTCCCCCGCCTGCGCCGACTCTTTCTTTTTCTTCTTCTTCTTATTCTTATTCTTATTCTTATTCTTCTTCCATATGCATTATGTATCTACACCATCGAGGTATTACCCTGTATGTGTATGTATATGTTTCCCGTCTTGTTTCTCCACGACCGATGCGTAGGATGTAATCGTAACAGCCTACAGAACGATCGTTTTCCTTGTACACTTTTCTGTCGCGTTAGGTACAGATCAAGATTTGCGATTTATGCCCATTTGAAATGATTTTCATCTTTGCTCTTACCACATCGAGCGGATGAAATCAGGCCTTTTTTCATCTCGGCAGACATCTTTCCTGGAAAGCGAATTCTCGGTTCTCCATCTTCGGAATCTGAGCTTTGTATTATTGCTTTTTGCGATGTATGAATTCAACTCGGAACGTTTTATTGTTGGTGCGCGATTATCGAGTTGCTGATTTGATAACTTTTTAGTGTTTACTGGAAACCTTACGACTTGAATGATCCTTAATCAGGTGGTGATATACGATAGTAAAATCTTATTACAATTGCAGAATTGAAATTTGTAAAAAGTTGATTTTCTCACTACTATGTAATAATTCGAAATATAGAATAATTCGAAAACCCTCGTCAAGGCGTGAATTCAAGGGGTGTTTCACCGAAGCGATTTGGGTCCCAATGTCATTCGAAATCATTTTGTAATCTCTGAAATTACACCGATATCCGTAATATTACACTAAAATTCTGGAATTATAATCATCAAGATAATCCATTGGTAGTTGTGAGAAATCATTTACGATTACGGGAATCTTGTTGCAATCTTAAGAAATCGTATGAAATATTAGAATTCATGAGATATCGTGAAAAATCACAAATCACGCAAGTAAAATTTATTTGTCGAGTAATCGCTCGTAATCACTGTATAAAATGTAAGTAATCACGAAATACGTAATGACGGTGTCAATTTTTGCTCCAGTGAAAACCCCGCAGCGTTAATTCGATTTGATGCACAACAGCATCCTTCAATCATTCCACCGGATCTCACCTCTTTTCAGCTATCTACCTGTATCCGTGATTTCAAACCCGGCATTCTAAACTTCGTAACCCATTTTAAGGGAGTCCAATACCTGAACGGTCTTTTCCTTATACTATACCCCGTAGCATAATCGGCATACAGCTGGAAGGGATGTAAAGTGTCCAATGCTAGGACTCCGGATCCCGACTCGCTACGTGTACACTTTACGGTTACAAACGAACACAGCCACGCGGCACTCGATCCGGTCAGGCCAAGAAGGAAGAGGAGGACCTTGCACAGCTACGAGAAGCAAGTCGAAAGATACGTGCACCTAACTGTCGGTGCGCACCTAGTCGTAGATGATAGGAGAGTGAGCCAGACGCCGACGAGAGAGAGAGGGGCCGCATCCGGGGCGAGGAAGACGGGGAAGGCGGGGTTCGCGGTGCCGGGTTGCGTGCTCGATTTCAGGCTCAACTTGCCCCGGAGATACCGGACTGGAATTGGCAACCGGCTTTCTAGCCGTGGTGCGGAGGACGGCTCCGTTCGATCCGGTCGTTCGACATTCAGCAGCGCGGTCAGAGAGCGGACCGAGAGAAGATCTCGGGGCGGGGCTCCCCGAGTCCCGGAGGAGCCAAGGGGGTCGAATTCCTCAAGCTTCTCTCTCAAAATTACGCGGCAGCAGCGGTTCCGTCTCGACTGCGAATGAATTACGAGCTTCGAGGCGAGGATCCGCTGCCTGGCTAACTCGGCGAAGCAGCAAAGTGCCGCTGCCGTTGTCGAGACCTTTGCTGCCGGGTTTGCGGGTAGTTGGGCACCGAGTGGACGGATCATTCGATCAAGGAAGTCGCGGACTTGAAACAGTTGGGAGTCATATTTTGAACCAACGTAACTCGAGTGGCGGGCGCGTCTTGTGGAACGACGAGAAGTCGATCGAGATAACTGTAGAAGTCATTGGAAATCATTGGCCAATGATCGCCTAAAATCACAGCGGAAAGTTGTGCTAGAAATCATGAGAATCGCGTTGTAAGTCTTGAATTAAACGACAAATGGTTTCAATTCGTCTATATCGCCTTCGTTGGTTTACAGTGATCTCTTACGATCTCCAGCGATTCCGTCCAATCCGGAAGACGAGACTGAAGCTAGCAGCCAGAATTAGTAGTCAAACGATCTAATATCCCATCTAATAAGGTAGTGAAGTACGAAAATCTAAATTTTCTGAAATCCCTTAAACTTGATACTTGTTACTTTTACAGAATTACGAGGACAAAACTTAAGGGCGTTTTCCTATTTTCAAAAAGTTTAACACGTTTGACTGGGAACTCGGCTGCTAGAGTTTCAGCTTCATATCTGGAAATCTCTGAAAATTGCTTACAGAACTCTGTGGGAAATCATTGCGAATCAGTAAAGATCATGCGATATTGTAGAAGCGACACGAAATCATTGGTTTGGTATCCAAGCGAATGGCCTCATCGGCGAAGCTGCCGTTATCGAGACGTTTCGCGGGGAGTTACGCAAACGAGAATACATGCGCGTTCCGTGTAGCCTTGATAGCGCGACGCGATTTCCACCGATCCTCTCTCGGAACAGGTTATTCCTGCATGCATCGCCCGTATGGCTACGGTCAGAGCCGTTCAGCAGCCTCCTTCATGCCGCACTGCGGCCCGGCGGTACCGCATTTTTCTGCCGACGCGTTAACGGAACGCGACCTCCGAGTTCCTTGTCCAGGACTTCGGGGCCAGGCCGCGACGCGACTTGGTGACGGGCAGAGCGAAGCCTCGACGAGACCGGCGAGTATCCTCGTTAGGATTTCTCTCGGTCCCCCGTTTCCCCCTGTACGGTACGTATAAAACACGCTCCCCTCGTTCCTGTTTCGCTCGCAGATATGCCGCCCCTTTTTCCCATCCCCCTTTTCCCCCTTTCCGTCTTCCCCCAAGGATAATATTACCGCGGCACTCTCTCTTTCTCTCTCTTTCTCTCTGCATCCTGCTGCAGGACTCGGAACGAAGGGGAGATTTTTTCCCCTTCGAACGCTACGCGAGCTCCTTCGATAATGTTACGGAGAACTTGTTCGCTGCTCTGGAAAATGAAGAGAAACATCAAAAATACGGAAATATGGTATGCCGCGTTTGTAAATCATTGCTTATATATATTGGCGATTCAAGGCTTCCAATCACTTTGATCGTGCTACCGGTGCAAAAATTTCGGCTTAATTTCAACAGCTGTACATACTACTAGATTCTCGGGACATCTCTTGACGTATTACAGTAATATATGCTACATAATATATTAATATAATTATATATATATATATATATATATAATATAATCTATTGTTTGACCTCGATCTGAAAAATACAAGAGTAGCATCAGTGTTTCCCCCTAAATAAATTCTGGACCCATTTAATGAACGCTTTACCGTCCTAGAAGAATAATTGACCGAAAACCTAAATTAGGTCCTTACGGATTGCCGTATGATTGAGACATCGGTGGAACGTATTCTTATTAGGCTGCGTTACGGAGATTCCGATGTAACCCCTCCGGAGTCCAATCCGCACGAATCGCCGCCAGACCTTTCCCGCCAGCGACACAGATTTTCCAGTGTGCCGTTTTCGCGTTCGGCTTACACGGCCGGTCCGAACACTAAAACAATCGGACTACAATTAGTAAAGCCGAATACGGCACGCCGCGTGGAAAATCTGTGTCTCCGGTTTAAATCCGCAGGGGAAAGCTAGATTTTTTAGTATTGGAAAGGTTTTCCGCGACGCGACGATTGCAACCGAGTGATAGGTGTAACAGTTTCCTCCATGTTTCAGCAGTCACGGCTCCGTTCTTTCGAGCCTGTCGCGACCGATGGCACCATAAAGTTACCGCCAACTGAGAATCAGACGGAGAACTGCGACGCTGGTAAAGGGCATCGCTAAGAAAAGGGGGACAACGAGGGGGGGATACCGAAACGCTTGCGAAACGATCTGATCCCCGGAGATCGCGATCCTCTCTTCTCCTTCGCTTTGCCTCTCGGCTCGCTCGCTCGAGATGTACTCTCCTACAAGAGCGTGGAGCGCGGGGACTGTTCTTTAATCAATTGCGTCACGCAAGGCGATCGACCATTAAAATTGTTATTATTATCACGTGTATAAATATATCCGCTACGCCTGGCCCCGCACAATTGTTAAGGTGTAACCTCAACGTGCGGCACTGCGACGCTTCGATCAAGGTATAATAAGGAGATGTATGAGTTCCAGGAATCATCCAAGGTCCGATTAGGTTATGCAAGCAAAGCGCTACTATTTATCAGGATTATAGTCTCGGCTCTTTCAATCTGTACTGTATACCTGGTGTAGCTGCATAGACGTTTTCAGTTATACGTATCTATGGTAATCAACTTCTTTCAAACTAAACATGACGCGCCAATATTGATGAGTTCCAAGTCAGAATAGGTCTTTCAAAACTTCTACGAAGTGGTATAGACTCGAATTTTGGATCTGAACAGCTGTTTCTTCCTCGTTAATTAAGGGCCTGATCACGGACCCGCATTGTATCGATCGGAAAACAGAAGAGCTAGTCCAGCTAGAATCAAGCGGCCAATGGTAACCATCTTGTACGAACTTTAAAGACTCTTGTCTTGACTTCATTGCCGAGGGTAGACGAAACTGTAATGCAATAATTAGTGCTCGATAATTGGTCCAAGTGTCAAGCGTCCAGTCCCTGATCTCATTGCTTTACAGTCACATGACCAGCGGCTAATTACCGTCCCCGCCGTCTTCCACGGCCTGATCCTGATATCGGAATCTGCTTTTGCGTGATTTCAGATTCTCGAAATGGCGGCTGTGAGATTGGTGAGTTGGGGTCGGGGACCGTGCCAAGCCTCGGATCGGTCGCCGGAGTCGGGGGCGAGGACATGGCCTCTCTCTGGGCCTCGTACGCGATGGGATTGAAGAAGACGCCGCCGCCAGCGCCGTCAGCGACGCTCTCGCGCCTCGACCGCGACCGAGAATCGAGCCCCGCTGGGGGTGAGGGTACCGGGAGTGCTCACGACGAGACCAGCAGCAGTGGAAACAAGGAGGACGAGGACGACGACGACGAGGACGGCGACGAGAGGCTAGACCCCAGACATCACGATCCGGAGCGTCTCAAAGCGTTCAACGTGAGTCAGAACTGAAGAATATAATGAGAACACATCTATTTTCCATATCTTAAGTATTCACTCGCACAGCTGATGAAAGTATTGCTGCACCGAGGGATAGATAAACCGCTTTGCTGAAGTCGTGTGAAATCATTCGAAACATCAGGAAATCGTTAAATTTTCACACGGAATCTTTCCAAATCGATAAAATCTCATCATACGATCTCGTACATGAAATTCATTGACAGACCTGTGATATTTCATTTAGAGTCTTGTACAACATTTTAAATCTGACAAATTGTTATGAAATTACGTTCGTAAACTTTTTTTTTATTCGAAAACTTTGCAGTCTTGATCCTTATAAAGTCCGATATTCGTCATATCGGTTATCGTCAGTTATCGAGGTCAAAACACGTCAGCATGGATGTCAAATGATGTTGACCGACAATTTCAGTTCGGTTCACGCGCAATGTCTACTCGGTACCACGTCATATCCAGTAGTTAGTAAAGTCTAGGGAATACCATCAGTGCCCCGGACTTTCCGTAGGTGAATAAAGACACCATTCTACCCCGAGGACACAAAGTCCTTAGCTGCTGTCGCCTTTTACTCGTGAAGCTGAAACTCCGGCAGCCTGAGTTAGGAGCCAAACATGCTGAGGCTGGTTAAAATAAGGCATTGAAAATGGAAAATCAAATGCCATTATTTACACTTCTACATTTCTACTGATTTATATTTCTACGTTCTACAATTCTACACTCGTATCGCATCACAAAGAGAGAAAGTTTGTATGTTTTTTCGAAGTAATCTTAGAAACTGCTCCACCAATTTGAGTGATTTTTTCATCGTTCGAAAATATATCTTCCTGGAGGACATTCGAGTAAACCTCAAATAATCCGTGTACCATTAGTGGCCGTAACCTTAGAATGTACGCGATACGTATTGGCAACAACTAGATCAGACCATGCCCACTGGTATATTTAGCTTACTTCTTCTAATCATTCGGAGCAACTGATTAGTCTCGAGTCAATTTGAAGCACAATCTACAAGATTTTGGCGTGCCTTCCGCAGGTAGAAGAGGATCTCGGCAGTCTGGCTGGTCTTGACGAATGCACCGTGGAACGGATTCTCTGTACTTCTGTTTCTCTGTCCTTATGTTTCTTTGTACCTCTCCCGTTCGTCCCCTCGCCACTTTCCCGTCGTCCTGCGGCAGTCGTTCGTAACGGCTGCTTCTTAATTAATTACAATTAGTTTAATAGACCCCTCGAGCCCACCTCCTGGACCTCCTCTGTCTTCCACCTCCCCTCCTGCCTGCTGCTTAATTCTTAATTCCTTAAGCACCGTGGCTAACTTCCACTTGTTCATCGCCGGCTCGTTCCACTCATTCCAGATGTTCGTGCGACTATTCGTCGACGAGAACCTGGACCGTATAGTACCGATCTCCAAACAGCCAAAGGAGAAGATTCAGGCCATCATCGACAGCTGCACCAGGCAGTTTCCAGAGTTCGCTGAAAGGGCGCGCAAAAGGATCAGGACCTACCTAAAGAGTTGTAGGCGTAACAAACGAGGCCGAGAGGGTGCGCCCTGGGATCCCGTGAGTATTCTTGACTCTTCTTATCCCCGGAACTCTCGTAATTTCTCTTTAGGCTAGTTTACGCCGTAAAAAAGTGAAAGATCCAGTACGGGAAGTGCCAATTAAATCGACACTACCTACAGAACCTCACTGCAGTAGTCGTGTTAGTCGAATCAAGTATGCGGTCTTGTTTTGCTCTTGTCTGAAATTTGTATTGCGGGAAACGGACAGCGAGTATTATACGTGACTAGTATTGCTCTTCACCCTTTCCGTTCAGCATTCGACCCTTTGGCATAAGCGTGATCGCAGTCGTCGTTAGCATTATTATTTTTTTTTTCTCTCCTAACATGCGGGATTAATGGCTAGCCAAGTGCAACGCGGCAACTTGAGGTGTCACTCTATGTATTCTGGACAATATCCAAGTGTCGGGACCACTTGACTCGTTATATACGCGAGTGGCACGCGGACTGGTCCAGCGTGACACACGCTCAGTTTGTGTTATTAATTGGCGTGTAATCGTCTGAGAGGGTGGAAACGAGTCGGAGAGCGATAATTCCGTTCTGTCGATGAAGAGTCGGTTCAGGACATAGAACGTTTAATTTTTGGGAAATTAATCAATCGGTTATAATCGCAATAGGTTTTTGAATCTGAATCTAAAGGTAACTCGCGAAGCAGATCGCACGCCAACTGCAAAATGTTTAAACAAACGTTTTGTGTCTTATTTTCACGAAGGCTTCCGAATCACCAGTTGATCAAAGAAAACAGATTTTTCCAGTTTGCGAATAATACTTAAAAATTGGGTAACCAATTGATTTAGAGGGCACTAGGTGCATATCATAAGATTGATATTAGGACGAGAAAAGAAGAATCAAAGTCAACAGTTGATGGCGTCGATTTATCGGGTTTATCTCACAATTTTTCACATACTAATATTAGTAAACGATGAAGCGAAACTACGAGTGTGGCGATGTTCTCTTCATCCTCCCGATAGTCGACCAGCTCTATTAGTTTTCCGTTTCATTATCAGGCTCGACCGACACCAGCCCATCTGACTTCAGTACAGGCGGAACAGATATTGGCAACTGCCTGCGAGAATGAAAGCGACAACGCTAAACGGATGAGAGTCGGATTGGAGCCAGTTTCTCAACCTATGCCTACGCTGCCCGCAGCTACGGTGAGTTTCTACGACCACGACTATCATCTCTCATCAATTTCATTAATGCGGATCGCTTGGTAATTGGATTAGAGATTTCGACCAGATCACAGACCGCGGATCATTTGTTACTCCGTCCTCCTTCCCACCCTCATCCTGCAAGATTTCTACTAAGGTTGTCCGCAATTTGCCACTTTGTGAACCATGGGTCAAAATTCAGGATGTAAGAAGTTTAATTTTCTGTAAAACTCTGTGTAATTTCATTTATTATTCTGCCCTTTGTTTTGTCAAACGGTTATTCTCGAGTCTGTCCATAGATGATCACAGCACCTCAATGCAATTTCGATATGGCAATGCAGGAGTCAAGAGAAACGTACAGATCGTATATCTTACGGGTTGTAATTTTTACTCGGATAAAAATGAAAGAATTTCACTTTAGTCGTTCAAGTAATATCTTCTCTCGAAAGAAATATAGAATTCATCTGAACGATTTCGATTGAGAAGTGTAGTTGGCAATTTTGCGGCACGTTGGGCGGTCTGCTACTACTTTGTACCCATTCCCTATTGCAGTACATATGTGTAACACGTACACCGATATACATGCGATATGCGTTGCACCGAAGCGAGCGCGCTTAAAGATAAGCGAAAGAGATATCGTATTGCGAGGATTCAACATCGAGGGTTGAGATTGCGTATGAAAACGAAGACTTCCACCGTTCCGATCGCGTTGCGTATGACCCGTGTTAGCTAATCTGACGACAAAATGAAATAGCGTGAGAATAAAAAAAAAAAAGTCAATCAAAAGTCGAAAAATAAATATGTAGGTATACGCGTAGCGAGCGTCGCAGTACAAACGAGAGTGTTTAAAAAGTCGTCTCGTATAAGTAGAACTCCAAAGTGTAATAAAAGCGGCGCGAGAAGTAAGCTAGGATTGATAGGTACGGAGGCTGTGATAACCCGGGGTCGCGCACCTCTCCCACCGTAAAGCTGCGTCCACACGAAACGGGGATTTCAGAGCGAGGCCTCCGACTCTATTCGTGTGGTAAATGCACGCCAAACGTATCTCGTCGTTCGAGTGACACGCGCGTCTTTCATATTATAAATATATATTACACACTGGACCGTATTTCTCGAGTAACCGCTTGCGAGTGATTGTAAAAAATTCCAACGATCTGTGTTATACAAAGTGGTGTGAAAACGTTGCGATTTGGGCAGGCGTCGTATTCCGTACTTCGTTGAGTTTTGCAACATTGTGTTAACGTCCTCGTGTTTATCCCCCAATTCTTATTATTCGTCGTTTCATCCTAGATGCGGGGAGTCGAGTTTTATCTACTTTGAAAATCCCTCTGAAATAGGAAGATAACCCCACTTTGACCCAAACGTAACCCATTAAAAAGATCTCCGTTTTAACTCGTCTACGCAGTCGAAGGCAGCAGCGGCAGAAGCAGTGCCGGCTATCTCTCCCGTGGCACCTATATAATTGACGTCAACACACACTGGCTGCCTTTCATAAAAACACCTCCTTGCATCCGCTCCAAGATTTTATCCCTCTCCTCCCCTTTCCTATATCCCTCCCTCCCTCCCTCCCTCTTTCCCCTCACCCACTTTTGCTCTGAATTCTCGATAGTCTTACTCACGCTTCGGCTGTACACGGTTATAATATACACATCTGGCAACGCGACGGCGGTGATGCGCTGTATAAGATACAAGAAAAGAATATAAAAAAAAATAAAATTAAACTAAGATATGAAATAAAACCTAATAATAAATAAACAAATTAAAAAAACGAACGAGGAAAAAGAGGGAAAGAACTCGAGAAAGAAATAATTAAACAAGGAGAAAAAAAAACAAAAAAAAAAGAAAGAACAAAACGACACAGGCAAACTTGAGCCGCTCTACGCGCTTCTCCTCGTCACCCTCATCCCTGCCACCGCGTGCTGCAGCGCCTAAGTCGACGATGCAATCCTCCTTCTCCTCCTGTTCGAGGCGCCACTCCCGTACGCGAACCTCGAAAAATCTATCCGTGAGACGATAAATTAAGCTGCAACATTCGGGTTCCCGGTTATAACAACGAGCGGTAGAAGGGTTCCGAATTTTTCCATGAATCGACAAGTGATTGTTATATCTACATTCCCGGGTTAGGGAAAAGTTTTTCCAAGGTTTTTCCGAAGATTCCCAAGATGAGAAAGAAGAACCTCAGAGTCATTCACAAGCAGGTCTATGAACACGCGCAGATTCAACAGGTACCTCTTTCTTTCTCTCCCCCGTTACTCTCTCTCTCTCTCTCTCTCTCTCTCTCTCTGACTCCCGCTCACTTACTTGCATGTGAAATCAGTTATTCATACACATACCCAACTTAGGCACGTGCTTCATCCAAATTCACACAATACACCTACGCACAAGGAGGAATTCTCCCTTTCCGGTGTTATATCCTGCTACCTTATTTTAAAGTCGTGCATCATCGCCGCACGCGGAGGCGTTGGCGGCGGCGCGGGCGTCCGGATGCAGGAAAAACGCTAATTTAAATTGACACAAAAAGTGCGAGCAATGTAAACGCGTTTATTATCGGCGAATGCAGATAACTGATTGCGCATTCCTAGTGACGTTTTTTCTTGTCCGGATTGTTGAAAAATACGAGGCGTTCGTGTGACTCGAGTAGATCGACTTAGGGGATCTTGTATATATAAATTGAAACATACACATATGTATGTACAGTATGTTCTACGTGTTACGGATAAATCAGAGACCCCGTATGGATCAAAAGTTTGGGAAAGGGAAAAACCCGTGACAATCTCCAGCGCTGTTGTTTGCGCAGATTATGATAACATCGGATGAAACCACATCCGTACTAGGTATGTAATAGAAATGAGTCTGAGAAATTTTGCGAAATTTAGAATAAAACAAACTAAAATGTCAACAATTTGGGAAAAGCTTCTACAATCGGAACGTTCAAAACGATTAAACTCTGGTTTTTTTTTTTTTGTATTATTAAAATTATTGATATCTGATCAAAACTGTCAGAGTACGAGCGTTTCGAACATTTTAATTATAAAATCTTTTCTGAAATTTTTAATATTATAGCTTGTACTGTTCAAACTCGATTCGATTCATTTCTGTTAGATGCTGCGGATTTTGTTTCGTGGCTGTTCACTGTCATTGGCGCAAATATCATTGTAGCAGATTTATTTTAAACGGTTACTTCTTCTTCTTGAAGTCTTGATCCAGGCAAGAATTGTTCCAAGGTCTAAATTATCTGCCCTCGGATCCATATGCTGTAACGCTTAACCGCCCACCCTCCACTTCTTCGTACCGGATTATTGCTCACTGTCGAATATTTACAACACGTGAATGGTCTACCAATTTGGGGTCTACGGATGGTCCTTCTGAGAAGCCACTTCATACCCGTCGCCTCATTATTACATCTCTCCACACACAGCCTGTAAGATTGACCTTTTAACTCACAATCGCGTGCGTTTTAGCAAACCGACGTCCGTGCCAGTCTGGACCATTTCTCGAGCACGCCGGTCAAGTCGCTACCCGGTAAACGAGAAGACACGCCGCCGGCACCGTTGACATCCTTGGCGCCGCTCACCAGTCTAGCCAACCTGCCAAACAGCACCGCGTCGACACCCTTGTCTCTCACACCCGCGTCGAAGCTCCTCAATCCCCCGGAAAACAAGGGCCTCATGAGGTAAGTCCGGAATCGGTAAAGTTTTTTGGCATCTTTTCTTTAAATTCACTGGCTATACGCATTGAGGAGAATCAGTTTCATTCGTTACGGTTTTTAGAAAATTCGAGTACACCTGGCCGCAGTGATTCTGAGTTGGCTAATTTCTCCGACGATTCGGTTACGTTGGCAATGAAGAATCAGCCCGCAGCCTCAGCGCCGGTTGACCGCGAAACAGGTTCAATCTTTGTAAACGTAACGTAATCCATGGCCATTAATTTTTCATTTTTGGGTCAGATTCGACGGTCATGGATTGTCTACATGTTACGTTTTCGAAAGATTGAGTCTGTTTCACGGCAGGCCGATAATGGCGCTGCGAGCTCATTCTTCATTGCCAACGTAACCGACTCGTCGAAAAAATCAGTTTTCTCAGAATCACAGTTATTATTACAACAACTGTTTAGTACGATTAAAGTTGGCAATACTACATTTGCTGATCATTGCAACGTCGGATATGTTTGTTTAGTTTGATACATTTTTAAAGTTGAACGACTCAATTATTTTTATCATTCCGGCGTGCGATAAGTATAATTTAAATGATTTTCAGCCAAGCAACAATAGTCAGTTCGTCGGTGGTGAACGGAGTCGCGAGTGGAGGTGCACCGACGGCAATGTACAGGCCTAATTTCACTCAGGCCTTCCAACGTACTGGCCCAACGACAGTTCCACCAACCCTTTCGGCGGGCCTTTATCCCACTCAGAGCTTCACCTCGGGGCTCCTCAGCAACGGTACACCAAGTAATAATCGTTATTGGTGTTTTTTTTTTTGTATAAGAAAACAAAGCTTATTTCATACAAACAACACGTACTTCTTCACTCACAATCCCACTTTGCTATCTCGACTTATATCAACACCCTATAGGAATCGCATTTCCAACTGAAACTTGAAAGAGATTGCAGTAGAAAACAAAACATGAAGTTGGAATCATTAACTATATTGAAAAACAAAGAAAAAAAAGTAAAACACAAAGTAAAACGATTGGGCAGTTACAGTTACTTTTCACAGCGCGAATTTCATTCCGATTGTACAAATTAACGCAAGTTTGTTGTAACGTAAGTCGAAATGATAACCCAGCTTATCACTAGATTATGGCAAATGTCTTTGCCAATAATATTTCCGCTTGTGTACAGTATTTAGTCATGGTAAATAATTTTGTGTCCCGATATTATTGAGGAAGGATTTTATCGTAAGCAACATTTTCTACAGTCGATTTTGTATCATATGTATGATTCGGGAACTGTGAAGAAGAACGGCGAGAGATTTTATTTAAAGAACTCTAAAACACAACACATGTACTTACATATTTTTTTACCTCTACAGTGGGCTGTTTTTCAAAATGTCTACTTTACTGTTCATTTTTAAATTGATGCTTACGACTGAGTTTAATATCGAGTAATACACGAGGAAAATATTTGTCAATTCATCTTTTTGTCGAATTCAATTTTGAATTATTGAGGATGGATCAAAATATCATGTGGTTTGCCCTGAAAATCATCAAACTCGATAACTAAAACTGAAACTGAAAAAATTTTCTTTCGTATTCGCTAACTTTTGTTTAACCTTATTGGATTTCTCGTGAGATTAAAATTTAACGTTTCCTCTGTCAAGTTTTAAAACCCCAGCTCGAAGCCGAAACATTATTCAGGCCAAAATCACTACGTGAATCGATGATTTCGCTGTTCCGATTTCATTGAATTCACATTTTTGAATATTGGTGAAGATCTACTAGACCATAATGTCATAAGTACCTGTATGTACGACCTCCCACTGTGAATAAGCTTTCTTGCATGCCAGTAAATTCACCCACGCCTTCCACTTGGCATTTGATTTTAATTCAAGTCTTTTCTATTTTAGGACCAACAGACTTGAGTATGAAGAATACCAAACCATTGCTTAGCCACAAACTGAACGCTACGGAAATGACCGCAGTGAGACAGCTGATAACAGGATATCGAGAATCGGCAGCGTTCCTCCTGAGATCTGCGGACGAATTAGAACAACTGTTACTCCAGCAGCCCTAGAACTACATCATTCACGTAGCGTCAATGCGACAGCTAGGTTTGCTACCGGAGCATCCCTGAAATTACGTTGTATTACGTCAAGACGGACCGCTATGCAGCACAGACACGATGAGCGCGATTAGTGGCTAAACACGGTACATGCGACCACGAGAATTCCTCGGGATACTCTTTTTTTTTTTTTTTTTTGTATATTCTTTTACTTTACCCCATTTGGTGGCAATTAATTCTTTCGGACACGTATATGCGTAATGCTACGCCGCTGAAACCGTAAAGGAAATCTGGCAAGAAAGAGAGGGCGAGTGGGATCGAAAGTGAATAAAACGATGCTACTAATTTGGAACTTGAGAGTACGGGTAACCAGCAATAAGGAACCCCATAGAATCCTTACGGGAATTGGCTGAAATTTTATTGCTCTGTAGTATATACCCTGCCGATCAAAAGTTTTCTCGAGCAGAAGAGTCAAAAGTCAGTAGTTTCCAAAATACAGGCCTCGGAAGGGGGGCGCGCGGATTTTTCGTTATCTCTGGATTATGCGATTTATACGAATTACAGAGCTTCAAGGGGGACTTGAAATCAAAAGTATTACTCAAAAACACACGTGTGAAAAATAGGACAAGTCGATTATTGCAAGAGTCGGAGGGTCAGGTTTTTCACGCGAAATCTGACGTTGCACCTCCTTTCAGTAAACCAACGAGTTCATTGATGGAATCAATCGCAGCTTCCTGCCTATCTTTGAGAATCGACCGTGCGGTTTTTTGAGTGTTTTGTTTTATTTCAAGTTCCCTCGAAGCTTTGTAATTCATCAAAATCGCGTAATACAGAGATATCAAAAAAACCGCGCGCTACCCTTCTGAGGCCTGTATCTCGGAAACTACTCAGTTTTGACACTTTTGACCTAGAGGGTATGTAGTACAATATACTAAAATTTTAACCAATTTGACAGAGAGCCAATTCCCATAAGGGTTCTGCGGGGTCCTTTGCGGTCGGAGTTCGAATCGGAAACAAGAAAGCCTTGTAATCTCGGCTGATTTTACAGAACCTTGGTTGAAATAAAACATTTTATTATTCCTTTACGTTGCTCTGTTTCTTCGGGAAAAACCTGTTAGTTTTATTTCGACAAAGAAAGGGGTAGATAACGGGCCGGTGATAAAAGGCGCTCGTCAAGGAATTCATTTCACTTTCATGGCAACAAGAGTATTCTTTCGCAAATAAGGGTTTTTATCGATCTTCGTTAATCGCAAGACACAGTGATGGGACATTTTAGTTCTTATATACATTCATTTACATTTGGCTGTTTATTTATGAACCAAGATCAAAGGGAGTGGCAAGGCAAGCTGGCGGGGGGAAAAAAAAACAAAAGAAATAGAGGAACATAAAGAACTGCCGATGAGTTGAACGGTTGTAAATATTACCGCCTCTGCAAAACGGTTGTGTAATTTTGTGCAACTGGATTGTATATTCTAATAACAATTTTTCATTTTACCATGGTAAAGTTTTTCTCTTATTACCGTATAACTCGCTGTACGTGATTGGTGAAAATATTTGAGGAAAGAAATGCCTAGATCCTCCTTCCCCCCCAAATTGAATCTATCTACCTGCATCGAGAAGAGTTAATTCATTATTATTATTATTTTTTTTTATTATCAATATTATTATTGCAACTATTATTATTGTAATAATTATATTACTATTATAAAATTGTTGTAAATTTGTTTACAAGCGTAATATAGATCAGCATACTAAGGACAATTATATATGTCATGTATATGATAATTTACTAAAATTAAATAAAAGAGTTCCGCGCATAAGGTAGAAATTATTATATTATATAATATTGCAAATGATATTATCGAAGAATATATTAGTATGAAATCATAAGAATTACTATCATTATTATTGCTATTATTATTATTATTATTATTATTATTATTAATATCATTATTTTCAATATTATTAGCGATTGATTAAGAAAACTATCAAAACAGGGTGTATATAAAGAGGAATTATGAATATTTACTTAATTAATAAGTTAAGAAGGAAAACGTGAAAAAGAGGTCGAATGAAAGAGAGGTAGAGTAAGAGAGAAACGAGAGAGTGTAAGAATGTAAGAAAGAAAAAAACGAGAGAGTGAGGCGAATCATACAAAATTATTAATGTTCGAAAGTACTAGTATTTTTCAAAACGATTCTAAGGAACTATAATAATAGATTAACTGTAGAAATGGTGAAATAACGAATTATCGAATGTAAAGGTTTATTTACTGAATGAAAGTAACGTGTCTGAATTTATTTGCGCGCGGTGCAACGTGAAATCCGAGGAAATGTGTTTCACACGATACGTATTTGAGAAAAAAGATTAAGATCGCGCGGCGAAAATTGTAACTATCGTCATTTCATTCGTTTATTAAGAAATTTCCGATTACTACGAAATTGTTTTCAATTGAGATATATACTAGCGTAAGTGCACATATTTGTCGAGAAAAAAAGATTGAGAGCGAAGTGAAAGGTACAGCGAAGTCGAAGGAATATGAATCTTCGTTCGAAGCGACGGGCGTACGAATTCTGTATTTGAGCTATACATGCATATGTATATGAATTGCATACATATAAATACAAGAAAGAAAATATATGATAGCATTATGTATATTATATGTATATATGCATGTATGTATGTAAGCCTTGGTTGCCAGATTCTGACCTTCTCTCGAACGGGAAACGTTTTAAACGAGGATGTACGCAATCCGACAACCCAAGTATATTCATATGTATATGGGCCCACCGCAAGAGAAAAACAAAGAGAAGAGAAGAGAAAAAAGAAAAGACGAACATTCAAGTACATGTTAGACAGGCTGGCTGAAATTCGGTAATCTATAAGATGAAATTAACTGCAATGTTTCCGAGTCACATTGTACATAGAATATAGCTAACCATAAGATAAAGATTACGATTATTATTATTATTATTATTTTTTTTTTATTATCATTAACACTATGATTATTATGTAGATTTTGTAGTGCCACGATGTGTAAAAAAACGGTTTCCTTACTTGACGAAACGCTCCATTGTAAACCAAAATAAATATGAGTGAGAAGTCGCACAGATGAGAATAAAAGATTATATAATACGTGTGTCTAAGAGTAAATGAAAACAGTGGAAATGTTTCGTCATGACCGGATTGTGTAGAGTCTTCAATGTAGCATCACCAAGTTACCAAAGAATAATAATTATATAGACTTGATCGTCAATTGTCCCATTACAGCTTCTTTGAATCTCTTAGTATTCGCCGACTTTCTTCTTTTACACACTTCGATGTTATACATACCTATAATATTATATAATACGTACGTCTTTACAGCTGAGTTTTTTATCTTTGGATTTTTTTTCACCCCGAACATATTAAGGATGATGAATGGTGCTCTGAAAACGAGTAAAAAATATAATTACATAAACGAACGGTCTGGGAGGATTGGAAGAGAAAAAAAAAATATATAAATAAATTATAAACACCATCGCACCGACACTTAATGTAAAAAAAAAAACATCGACCTACACTGCAATTATTATTTTTTTTTCCATAAAATTTGCATATTAGTTTTATGATATACTAACTTTTTTTGTAAATAAATTATGTCTTAAAGTATACATACATGCGTACGTACGTATGTATATATATATATTTCTATTAAATATATGTTGCTTACTGAATGAAAAAATATATAAATATACACATACATATGTGATTATAAATTTTCGCCACAGAGGACATACCACATTCCATCTTTGGAAAGGAGCGATGAGATTTCCAAAATATTTCGAAAATTAACTTTGATTCTGTTCAGACGCTCTGTTATTATTATTGTTTTTCTTTTCACCTTTTCGTTCAAAAACTATGAACTCTGCTCTCACCTAATTGAGAAACAGACAGTATCGATTTAATATTTGTACGTATTTCGATAATCAATTACAAAAAAATATACCACACTCGACATGCAATTCCATCAACTTTCAGTGATCGATCATTGAGAAATTTCATAAGCACTGTCTAATCGCCAATCTTGACACGTAATAAGTAATACACTCTGCACAGCTAAATCTCTTTGGTACGCAAGGTTCGGACCGACTATAAAGAATGGATCATACGCTCTAAAATTCAATTTTTATTCTACATTACGAATACCTACATCTTCATATTGTTATTGATTGGCTTGCTTAAAAGCACAACACAGATAGAGATGGGCTTTGAATTCCCCTGAACGATGTTAGTTTCTCATGTCTGGGCTGATGAATTTTGTTTTATTTGTGGAAATAATTACTTGTATTATTATTATTATTATTATTATTATTACTACTATTTTAATTGTTTTAATTATTAGCGTTATTATCGTTATAATTATTGCTGTTATTATTATTATGTTCCACAAGTCATATACCTTCGATTAAATAAGATTCGTCGTACATTGAGATTTCAATGGAAAAAAGTGCTAATCCAAAAGTAAATATTGTTAAATATGCATGCTACGCTATTATAATGAATGAAAATATAAAGAAGAGCGATGGGAATTGGAAAAAATTATGAAATTCAAAGTCCACTCTGGATTGCTGACACTTTTCTTACCATCCGATGAGAATTGTAACATAAGTATACACAATGATACCTAATAATAATGATAAAAAAATAATATAAAATACAAAAACAAAAAAAAAAAAAAAAAAACGCGAAAGAAGTACATTCTACCTAATAATTATAATGCTTTTCATCAAGTTTACCAACAGCCTCGACTAGTAACATACACTTAATTAAGCATAAAAGAAATATGATATAGAATTGCACGACGTTTGTACGGACTCGGCGGCAACTAAAGATTTCGGTCCAATCCGACCGATTTCTTTGCAAGTGAAATTATTTATATATTTTCTGTTCATTTCAATTTTCTCCTACCGCTCCTCATGGTATTTGAGTATATGAATATAATACTTGCGAATTGATGTATATTAATAATGAAAATAAAATAAGGATAAAGGTAAATGAATAAAAATAAACGTTGATAATTGAAAAGAGTAAAAAAAAAAAAAAAATGTATTCGTTCCTGAGAAATAATAATAATGGTAATGATGATTCGATGGTACGTTATATAAATATTAATATTGTAATATTATAATTATTATTATTATAAAGTTGGTACGGTCTTTGACGATGCCTTGCCTGTAAATGTAACAAAAACGTTGAATGGAGAAAAAAAACCTACAAAATGAATTTAAAAAAACCTCTTACTACCTTGTAAATGTTTTACCAAATATAATCGACTATTCAACTTATAAATCACATGTCGTGAATTTGTCCTGTAACAAGCATAAATCTGTTGTATTATACATTACATACCTATATGTTCAGATAGTATGGTATACTAGTAAATAAGAAGTGACAATATGCATTAAAAATAATAGTAATAATAATGCTAAAAATAATATGTCAGTTGCCTTAAGTATCCGTTTTCGTATTCAAAAATATTACGGTTGAATTTTGTTTACACGATTATGAGAATGTTGTACATCGCACATTCGGGGAAGTCAAGATTAATTTCCTCCGAAACTGGTTGTGTTTAAAACTAGATTACTTCCATAGTGAATCCATATCATTTTCTATGTTTTATGTTTTCTCCCGGCATTGAGCTTTTTGAACCGCTTTACCAAATTGAACAAACTTAATTCACCAGATCCCTAAGAGCCAAGTCTACGTTTCAATGAATCAATTGGATTCATGAAGACTATGTGATCGACAAGAAGGAACATAGCTACGGGTAAAGTTCGAATATGTGTAGGTCCTGAGAAAAATTGATAAATTTTCTAAAAATTACTTCAACGTTTCGACAACGAATCGGACCGAATTTCAAAACTTGCCGAAAAAAATTACGCCATCAGAAAAAGATAAAATTCAGTAATCGGTACAATTTAATCAAGAAATTCGCAATAACGATTCGAGCCACGTTGAAAGAGATTGATGCAAAGATCCAGAATATTGAAGTATTTTTTAAAAAATATACAGATTTTAACGAAAGAAATATGTTGAAAATTTAAGTCTAGTTTTTTTTTTTTTTTTGTATTCCGTACCCAGCTGGCTATCAAAATCACCGGTAGATTATTTCACCACAAAAGCTTGTCGCGCATTTCGGCGTGCGCGAAGTAGAATTTTCAAGGGTGACAGAAATGAACGCTCAACTTGTTTGTGTGCACAAAAGTGCTCAAGTCAGTCCGCGCCTTAAGGATAATCGGTGCGTGCCTTGTGTTCTCGTTACTGTGGCCAATTGCAATGGTAATAACTACAGCAGGAAATAACAAGTAATGAGAGTTCGAGCCCTAGAGCTCACAGAAAAGAGACTAAGAGAGGTTTGATTGGTTTCATTTTCCCGTGATTAGAATTACTGATGGTGCGGATTGGGGATAGCGATATCATCTTCAGCTTGTTACCTAACGGCAAAGAGCATGAAGGATCATCCCGAGTATAAAATCAGACCATTCTGAAAATAATCTTTCACAAATTGCAAAGTACCGGTAATACTGCAAGTATTATTGCTGAACGAGTGCTTGGGGTAAAATTTCAAGTTTTTTATCACCGGTGTATCGACCTCATTCTGGAATTTCATCTCTTTTGTTGTATGAAACGATGGTATAAGTAATAGAGCTAATGTTTTTGAGATAGTCGGTATCTTTTGACGTTTACGGCATCTTTCAAGCTGCCTGTAGCTTCGAAATTATATTTTTAGTGTTGTAAATACAGAAACTATATCACAATAGTTTTTCAAATATGAGTTAACTTTTTTTTATGATACCTATCAGGTATCCTATCGTACCACTTGAAACTTTTGACCGTACATGAATGGTTTATTTATTTATGTCAAATTTCAGCGATGACGTTATCATGCAAACGATTTTTCATCAGTCCACGGAATAGACTGATTTTGATATCCAATCCAAAGAGATTGAGCTCTTTCGCTTGTGGCATCGTCTCATTGCAAGAGAAGTGACGAAATTTCAGATTTGATTGGAGAATTTGTACGCTCGAACCACTCAAACATGCAAAAATGCTAAACACCCCAAATAGCACACTAGTCGAGTCATGTTCGACCGATTGCTTGAAAAAATTGGGCCCACTTATTTGAGAAATACGAAAAAATACGTATGCGAAACCCGCAGCTGACCGTATCACAACCATAAGATCACAAATGTCCGTTAGATCGTCAATTCGCAGTCGATAAAACATGAAAAGTTGTCTGTAAATTGTCTTGATGTCGCTGAAAAAAATTCGAGAGAAACTTCCAAATTTTATTATCTATCAGATTTTATTGATCCTATAGTACGTCAATTCCACTTTGATCGCGAGACTCTGCAGGTAAGATACGACCAGAAAACGAGGAGTTTTACTGTGAATTCAACTGATGAATAATAGCCTGCATAAATTAACTAAATCTGGCAATTAGTACTTTCATAATTTGCTCTCCTCGCGTTCCCACGTTATTCATCCGCGTAACATGTATACGTGATTCTTGGCACTATACGGACGTATGTTGGTTGGTGGAAGCTGATATTTTAGAGTCGGTATACGAAGATATGCACAAGAACTTTAACACCGCAAACGGTAGAGAACGATATTACAGCTCTGCATCTTGGTTAATTGTAACGCTGCTTTTTTATCGCTCAACACCTGCCAATGGTATGAAATCCCGTAGGAAAATAGCGCCTTACACGATACACAGCTGCAGAGAGCGACAGAGTCTTATTTGTAACCCGCGCGCACGAAGTTGCACGAGCCTTTTTGTCTTCCGGCGGATATGTTCTCAGTTCGGAATTTTAACAGTTCGAAATTACCGCGTGGGTAATGTTAGAGAAAATGGTACAAATACCTAAAACCGTACGATTCCTCAACCTTTATCTCGGTTAAACATTTATTTTATATTCTCGGGTACTCCATGAATTTAAAGAACAATCAAAAATTACCGTATGTATGGATTTTCGAAACAGTCAGACTTGAACGATTTACAAGAATTGTTCCAGATGTTGACGAAAAAACTGTACGCGATACGAACGTCGGGTTCAACTTTATTAAAACTATGTACACCTTTAATCTGTCAACTTCTTAGTGGGTCTAATCGGACATATAATATGCGTACGTGTCCAATTTAATGTTTTTCGCGATGCCAAGTTTCAACGTTCGAAATTTCTCTTTCGTATTACAGTCACAGAACGAAGTGACAGTGGTCGACTAGCTGAGACGTTACATGTGATGTTACATTTCCGATTCATATTCTTACGTAGTTTCTCGGTCTGTCAATCAAGTTTTGGCAACTGACAGCCCGCCGGTGATCCGTATAAAAGAAAAAGTACGTAATAGGCGTAGATTTCACCACTCATGGGTCAGAAATTTTCTACCTACATAGCGACGCTCTATGCTCTATACCTGTGTTAGACTGCGAAGTGAATTGTAGAAATTTCGGTGGAATTTCTTACGGCGTTTGAAAGACCGATTGGCGATTGTCGATCTGACAAACCGTCAGCCCTCTATTTCTATGACGAACAGGCTTTGTTGTTTGCTTGACAAATACAAACACAACTTTCATTGTATAATCACTTGTAAGCATTTGATGATCTTTGACACTTGACAGTTGAGCTGCGATTATATTATAGGTAGAAATCCTCTCATTGTCCGGTACAAATCACTGGACGGATTCTACTCTTGACGCTACTAGTATCGGATGATGCATTATTTTTTTCATGCCTAGTCTTTGACGTTAGTCGAGACGGCAATACGGCGATACGATTTCCGTAAAAATGCAGTTGCTGGTTTTTTCGTCCAGTTAAAATTAGCAACGTTTTTCTAAACGGTAAAATTTAAATGCTTGTAAATGAGTTGCTTCTAGTGTTATTTTCGATCTCGAATTGTGTCAGTCCGCTGTACGCTGACAGACAGCAATAAATCCAACAGTAGTGTTCCGTGTATGCGGTTTGATCGATGATAGAACACTTATAACGCTGTTACGACCGTGCAGGGTTATCTAATCTGCGACGTACGAGGAGGTGTCATAGTAAACACGCGAGCGTGCAAAATGCATATACCGAAACATCTCACATTAAAACACAATGGAAAGTCAAACGACGTCCTTTCGCGATCTAGTTCTGATATCATTGCGAAATGAAACCAGTTTATTCGTGTTGTTCAACAATCTACATCTACACGTGCGTATATATACAGGTAGTCGACACGTCTCGCATACTGTTACCATTCGCCGGTTGTAAGTGCCTCCGGAAAAAAATTAATGAGATATCACAACAAGAAGAAATATTTCCTTGTGACTATGATTCTTTTTTCGTTCACGCTTACGCTTCACATTTTACAGATATCTTCAACCCGTTGCGCTGTAACCACCGAAGCAAATTCATCCATTCGCGCATTTTGGATGGATACTTCGTACAATCCATCCTGTTCAAGGACGGGGCACCAAGTCAGAGTTGGATCACGGTACGGATCATAAATATTTACGATGGTAACGCAGTCAGTGGTTACCCGCTTGGCTGTACGATGTATCCAGCCACTTCATCTACACATAAACAACACTCACTATCGCATACGGGAACGTGCGTCTGAGGTACGTGAATTTATTTCTTCAGGCTTGTGCCATGGAAAATTCAGGTACTTTGAATTACCGGTATAAGGGGTTGGAAGTATTCTGTTAGATTAATAAATTTTCCAAAATTACGGGACGTTTAAGAAATCCCCACATTGTAACTCTAATGAATCGAATAGCCCGTCACTCTCGATTGCTACTATGAATTACCTAAATTAATCTGGAAAAGGGGAATATATTTATATTATTTATTACCAGTAGATTTTACCAAGAAGCGTCTCATTCCACAGCCATTCTATTTCTTATGGATGTTGTGTACTGAAATCCATAAAGTATGAATTGCCTTACTAGCTAGTGCGAATAATGAGCGACCGGAGACGTCGCCTCAAACTTGAAGTTTGTAACGCCGAGATATCGAACAAGTAGAAGGGTTCTATCGTGCAGTGAACTCTGCGCCAGAACGACGAATGGTTTTTGTCGTGATTTGGTAGACTAAATGGGGTCGTAAACGTTAACCTATGTAGAGTTGCAAGGCAACCGAAAAAGTCGAATCGTTCTTTTTCGGTGTGCGCAGAGCACACCAGCACGAGCGGCAGATGCTTACGTGTAGAAAAACAGCCGCAGTATTGACCAGGGGAACTGAAACCGACTTTCCGTAAGAAGGCTGCAGCATTTTACTCGATAGCAAAACGCGTTTACCTGTTTCACTCACGCCATAGCTGCTCGGGAATCGGATGGGCGAGCAGTTCCGCGCTCAGAGAGTTCCTCCCAAAGTCGTAAAACTGTTCCCCTTGTCATTCCTTGGCAGTTCTGTTCGACTCGACGTTCGCTTATGGGTGAGCAGCTACGGTGGAAGTTTATGAGGGACTTTGCATTTCAATGGTCCTCACTTCGGCCAGCGGCCAAGTGAGTGAACAGAGCCAGCTTAGGCCAATCCAGTCCCAGCTAGGGTTTATAATGGACGTCTTTGTGGTGATAATTCCTTTCTTGCTTCTAGCCTCCTCGACTTGACCGGAGTTTATTTGTATCCCCCCCCCCCCTCTCCCTTCGGCTGATGGTTGAAGGTACTTTTCTCGGTGTATTCGCGTATCTTGAAGCCTCGACGTCTGATATTCGTTACGATTTACGGACGAGTTCTTTGGACTTGGTCGTTCAGCTCTTGTAGGAGGGTTGCACGGGTTGAAACTGGAATGTCAGGACATTTTCCAAGTTCGTATATGTGAACAGATGCCAGTTAAACAAATCCTCACCGAAGTTGAAGCGGGTATTTTTGAATTGATTCAATAGTATTCAACGGCACGGTTGTAAAAAATATATATTGCAAGATATGCTGCTGTTGAATACTTGTCTGCGCTGCAGATATAAGCGGGACGTTATAAACTGAATTTGTCGAAAAGAATAAGAATGGAGTTTTGGAGTTGGGTTCTGCAAATTGTATCTGGTTCCAAAAATTCTGAGCAGCTACCGTCCAGTTGCCTCAAGGCATGGGCTTGGAGGATTAATCGGTACAGGTATACTTAGAGGCCAGTTAAGCTCCCTTTGTGTCCGGGAGCGGAAAGATTTTATAATTTGCATTTTAATACCATCCGTAATCACTATAATCATAGTCTTCACGCTGAGATCGGTTGGATTCGGGGGCCAGTAGCAGAAAAACGCACAGGATCTTAGGTGGGTACGGTTAAAACAGAATACTGTTGGTAAATTAGCTTCCATGATTTGTGAAAGAATATTGACGTAGGTTGAAACCGTGACCACGGTTCACCGGTCCGAATCATCAACAGGATCTTTCATAACCGTTTTACTTTACCTTTCTTTTCCTTTGCTTTCACCATCCCCTGCGGATAGATTGCACATTGCGTGTCATGGGGGACCTGAACATATTTCTAGTACTCGCTTCGTTGTACGATTCCTAAGAAAAAAATTTAACTTAACGAGCACTTTACCCGACCAAAATAATACTCACAATGAACCGCGTGCGAGATATTGACGACGGGCTATCGAGGAGCCCATTACGAGGCCCAATCAGTGTATATCACGTTAACCGAACGCAAACTCTTCGTTAAATCCTGCTTTATGCTTTATTGCCTTAGAGTACCTGCACTCCCGCCAACCCCATCGTTCTTGTCCCACTGCCACACCAACGATAGAAACGACTCCTGGCGCCTGCACCGAAGCAGCTTGTCGAGTCAGCGGAATGTCATCCGGTCGGCTCCGTGGATGATTCGTGTTGCTGATCACGCTGATCGACCACTTGACCGGAACGCGTCGCAAACTCTTAAGTGGAACACCCTGGCTGTAAGTATTTTGCACCAATTTGATAAATTAGAATGGCTGCGCGGTAGCTCGTCGAGCAAATAATTTGAAGCCCTCGATTATTGAGTTCTGTTTTCTTAGCCAGGGAAACGATTAGCAGCGCAAATATTTCGCGCAGTCGATCGTTATTTATTGTTGGGGTTCGCTAATCCCTCGAAGCGTGTATTCACATGTACCGTCTGTGAAATGAAGTCACTGGAAGAATTTCCTGTTATCGACCTTTTTGAGATGTTGTCTGCTGTACTGTTCGCGTTTACCGTAATCCCAACGAAACTAATGCCATTGAAGTTTCTAAACTTCATGACGTTATGGTGACATTTACGGAGAACCTATAAAAAAAATCTACCAAAGTATCCATAAATTGCTGGTAGCTTACACGGTTGAACAGTTTGATTTTGTCTTGAAACTCGAGGGTTGGGATAAAAATAAAAAAAAAAAATACAGACCAGTATAAGTGAGTAATTTTTAACAGACTTCTTTCTATTTCGAAGAGACAGTGATCCTGTTATTCTGAGGTTGAATCCAATTGCAAGTGTTGGATTTCGAGATTAATTATTCACGTGTGCATCATTATAAAGAAACCTATAACCCATGCATATGAATCGTTGATTAATTGGTGTTTCTATCGTTGTCCGAATCCGCCCGACAATCCGTTCCAGCTCAATTTTGACATTTAGAAGATTTAAGCCCAGCGATAGGCTCAGGGTACCGATTGCAAATAAATTCCTTGCATAGCCGTCAGCTTTCACACGTGCTTCTCTTTTCGACGGTTCAAAACCGCGTCGGCACCCTTCGAGTCCCCTAATTTGCTGTAAGAATCTCGACGTCCCACGTCCTGCCTCTTTTTGTGCGATAAAAAAATTTACATATCGATAACTACGATTAACGCTTCTGTAGTTTTTAGTGGAGCGCTTCTTAGCGTGCAGAGGGATCTGAGCCTGTCAGTCCGCATAAGCCCTGCGACTTGCCGAGAAGATCCCGTGTTCCTTCAAGCGTGTTTTAAGCCCGCATAATGTATTCATCGTGACACACATACCCACATGTGCTAGCCCACTTAATGGCGTGGAAGGGTTTCTAAGAGCCGGGAAATCCCCGAGGGTTGCCCGAACACGACGTCCCTACTCCGTGAAGCGGATCTCGTGTTCTCCGACCCACCCTGTCTTTTTGGAGCAGCGCGGGCTGCCGAGCTAAAAGGACTGCAGGATGGCCGGGTCCTGTGGTCGTAATATATGTACGCAGCGAGGCGGGTACCGCGGCTGTATAATCATTTTTTTTCTCCCTTTCTGCGGGGCCAGCGACCGTCTGACAGCCTACAGACTCTCGGTAGACTTTTGATCGTTATGACCCCCGGTACCTCTGTGGTAGAAACCCTTGGCCTTGAAACATGAACGCGAGGGGGCGAAAACCTTGCTCACGCTGTTCAGCCTGAGCTGAGTGGGATCGATTCACCTTTCGCTGAATTTTGTCTGAGATTATGGTATCCGATAAACCTTCGGGCTTTTGAGTGGTTTCTCCGAAGGATGGCGGGGCCGGGGGGCAGAGAGTGGCCCGGAGATGCACGGCGAAGGGTTGTGTTCGGTCGGAAACTCGATTATCAGGTGCAATAAATATCAGCCCAACTGGCCCATATTCGGGGAGAAAATTCCTAAACACATGTCGCAGTTTGAACCTTACGATGCGAACAGACTGATATTCCGCGAAAAACAATCGACCGTTTTCATATTAGAAGTCAAATGAATTGATATTCGGGTCTGTCGTTGTTCTGACTTACGAAACTTGTTTTTATACTGACTATGCATCGGTTGTACGTATATTTTTCCGAGTCCACGTGAGATGTGGTATGGATTCGACTTAATTAGAGGCGTAATCGCACTGGGATTCGTTCAACGTACTTGGAGTAACTGTGCTCAGCTATCTAATTGTAAGCTCACTTTCACACTCGCATAGCCCGCTGAATGAATTGTAGAACCAGGATATCTTGTACCATATATCTCGAATGGGATTATTTACCTACGGTTTATTGCTTCGGCTTTAATTATAAATTCAACGGACAAACCATATTCGGTTACGCCATTTACGTCATCGGGTGAAAGACCTTGTGATTTCCTGATTTTACCACGCGAATAGAAATTCATAACACACGCTATAATTACCCTTCATATATATTTTCATCAGATCCCAAAATAACCAGGTGCTGAAGTTTTGCAGAAAATTTTAATCTTGGCAAGTGGTATTTAGAACGACTCAGGTTCGTCGGTATATCCTTTTATTTGCTTCCTTATTTTTTTTTTTTTGCAAATCAATCATAACCGCCTTGGGGTATTTCATCGGTCTGCAACACGACAATAATGGGTTTTATGGTTATGATCAGTTATCGAAACTTATAAAACCATTAGTAAAATATGGCTGATGTCGAATATGACCCTGTCGCATTTTGATTCGCAATGAATATAACTCGCGGCCTGATCGGCCGTCGGGCTAAGTTATACATCGCAATGCGTGGTTCGAATATACAATTTAAACTCCGAACGATCACGTTCAACGGTGTGTTTATTTGTTGGCTAAAAAATAGTCGTATATCAAAACAGAAATAATTTGTTCATTCGAGAACGAATGCCGACTGTGAATCAGGTTTTGATGGATGGAATGAATCAAGATTTCCGGAAGAGAATCGCTGCGGGTTTTGAGAAGTTAACAATTTTATTTCCAATTCAATCTCACGATACACACGGGTAAGAATCGACTGCAGTTCCAAATTTTCCGTGTTGACGAGCACGGCACAATGTAGAAGTCGAGATGGTTATACGTCTCACGATACTCAGAGTGGTTTTATATTAGCCGAGGTTTATCGGAAACGCCACGCACACTTGCAGCCCAACTTGTGGGAGCAATAAACCACACAGATATGATATCGAATGTATTCCTTTACTGATCCTGATAAGAAGACGTCATTTTTTCCTATACGAGAAAAAAATTTGGAGACGGGAATGTTCAATGGTGAATAATTCTATCGAGAATCACTACGGGATTATGAAAACATACAATCAAAGAAAAGATATTGTTCAGCATTCGCTAGAAAAGTTACATCAGTTTCCGATCATCCAATGGTACATTTCGTAACGGGCTGCGTAATGCGAACTGGGACTGTTGTGGCATGTTATATTGACGTGAATTCTTTCTCACGCAACTTTCCAACGAAGTTACTTTGCCGAGTAGCCGTGTATCTCTGAATGATTTGCCAGTATTAATAAACGATACATCAAGACAGTTTAGAATGTAGTTTGAATTATTTATTGTACCATACGAATTAATCCGTGCTATTAATTTATATCAATTACGCACATTTTGTTCAATTTTATTCTTATAATGATGATGCAATTTTTATATCGTACGCGTTTTTGAAAGTTGTGATATTGAGTCATATAGGAAGGGTTCAAGATTGTCTGGGATAATGCTTCTCACAAATAACAACTCTTTTTACTCTTAGTGAATCACTGTAACGAATTCGTACAATGTTCATGGTTCCTGTAAATACTCCCCCATGTTCGCTAGTACCTCGCATTACAACGTTTTTTGAAGTTGATCGTATTTGCATGCATGGTGGAGTGAAAATACGACAAAATTCGTGCACTTCTATGTGTCCGTACTCGTAGCTCGTCAGCAAAATTTGAGAGTGGGATCAAGATTTACCACGGCACAGGCGTTAGCCACGATCTAGACACGTCGAGACACGTATATTTCGAAAGTGTGTTATGAAATTGGAGCTTTCCTCCGAATCCCTAAACCCCGCAGGTATCCCGAATGACACGCGCGTCCGAAGACTGACATACCCGGGGCGAACCTTCGATTAAATCAAACACGAGTGATTCGCGTGCGCACCCGTGTACGATGTGTGCGAAACTGGTGAAATAACGAGAGGAAAAAAAACTTGGGAGTAAAACAGTCTAAGCAAGAATAATATGCGGGAAAAGAAATTTGACTCGAGAGGTCTCGAGGCTGAACGAACAGCGACAGGCTCGCAATTAAAATCAAGATTTTGCACGGCATCGGTTGATGAGGAATGCGAAATTAACCCGGCGCGTGACGTGTCAAAGACAAGACGCAGGGCTCATAAACTCAAGACCAGAGGGCAACACGCTCTGCTCATTATCCTCCGCAGTCTTCCTAACTGTACAATGCATCCACCCCGCCCAAGGGGCCCCGGGATGCGGGCGAGACTCTCCGCGCTGCGGAAAGGCATTGCGGGCGTAGAACTCACGTGCAACCATCCTCCGCAAATAAACATATAACCCGCAGCCTGCTGCCTACTATTCAAGCCTCGAGTCCTACGAACCATCGCTGTTCAGCTGGCGTGTAGATGCCCCATTGCTTTTCCCGTTGTTCTCTCCTCAGTCCTATTCGTATGCGCTGCATTTTTCTCCATTTCCTCCCCTCTTCTTCTTCTTCCTCATCATCTTCTTCTTCTTCTTCTTTCTCTTCCTTTTCTTCTTCTGCAGCCGAGGTATCGACGCTAAGTGACGCAGTTAGTTCGTTCGGAATTTCTTACAGTGTTCACTTCACGGGTAGAATCGTGGAGTTGGTCATCCAATCGATAGCAGGTGGGACGATTTTTATTCTTTGACGTAACTTCGTTGAGGGACAGTCGAAACCGAACTGATCACTGTTCACTGCAGTCATTCCCAAAGCTATGCGATCGCTTCCCAATGCACATGTAATGTAACGAAGGACGAACAACCAGAGCGTTGAAAACGGCAGATGAATCCTGTAACATATAAACGAGATGAGCGGTTTGGAAGTCGGGATATTTCGATAGTGAACGTCTCGTCATACCGGTACAATCTAAGACTCCCAAATTTGAAACGGGGCCACTGTGTTCCAAATCGCACATCAAAGATCGCAGGTCGGTAGTAGAAAGCGAAATTTTTTGTTGGAGTTAATTCGAATATGCAACGACGATAGGCGAAGCGATGCAGTTCCGTGCGTCGGCGGCATAATGCGTTTGCCTGTTACGAAGACCAAATGTGTCAGGAGCGACCCTGACCAGATCAATCACTGCCAGTCGTAGGAAATTTACCGCAAGTATGCGGCGTACGAGGTGGATGCAGGTACCGAGCCACGCGAAGCATCGAGTAACCACAACCTTGAGTGCGTCTCCGGTGAATAGACTCGAACATTTCTCAGCCGAGACAGACAAATGCCCTCGGAATTGAAGAAACTGACCTAACAAATGGTCGGGTGACGTTGCGCCGGGTAATCTATACGGCCGAGTCGAGCGTCAGACGCGGCGGAATTCCGAGCAGATTCTAGACGAATGAATTATGATAAAATAAATTCCGTTCTGCGAGTGCGGTGATTACGTATCCTCGAAGAACCCACACGCCTGGTTTTTGCTCTAGGCCATTTTTTCACCCCATTACTCGACGCGCCATGCGAAACCTATTCAATAACGGTCCGTTTGAAAGATTAGGAAGTGTGCAGCGTGATTGCAACGAGAGACAAATTGTACCAGAAGAGTTATCTTGTTTTTATGCGTCTACAAAAGTCGGGACACCGAGGCTCGTTGCATGGCAATTTTCAACGAGGTCGTTGGTGTCGAGGTAAGCGAATACGAGGACGGGAGACACCTGTTTTCATATTTCAGTTTCTACCGGGCAAGCGTGACCCAGTCTCGACTCGAACAATTGTGTTATGTTGTACACCGTGAAAACTTGAAACGAATGATAATTATCGTTCGTAATAAAGCGACACAATAATTGGGCAGGCGTCTTGCATAACCCGCAAATCCCATGGACAAAGAGGCCTTCGTTCGCTCGGCTTGTATACACACGCAAAGATAATCCCACGATTAGACAACAACGACGCAGCTAAATTACGAAATACCGATTATATGGAAAAATGTTTCGCCACGTACTCATTGTTGACAGCGATGCTTCCGCGTGAGAAACGCGCCACGTTCTTACAGCAGCACTTCGACGTTTCACGTGCTTTAATATCGCTTACAGTGCGGCCTTCCGGGGCACGGACCTTTCCAACAATTGAAGGACGATCGCTTATTACGGGACGGATGTGACGCTTCTTGGTCCAATTCCACCCGGCACGTCTAAGTCAACCGTCGAATCATCCATGGCTCGTTTCGCGAGAGTTGGACTCGGGTAGTAGCTGTGTTAAGTGGCATGCTTGACCCTCGCATGAAATTGTAGCTTCGCTGTCTGTATCAAACATCATCTCGTTCGGTACACGCCACGCGGGATATGGAGCACTTAGACGGGGTAACGGCCGCCCACTTAGCCAAGGTAACAAGCGTGTGCTCTTCAACGACCTAGCCCCACGTCCCAGGGGCTCCTAGCCTGGCTGCCGCGAAGAAGAGGCCGGTTGGTGACCTTTGCGCCACGGCGAACTCCGGCGTTCCGTTTGCTCGGTTACCACCGAAACGCGTGAATCAGGACTCGTTCTCCGCCGCAATGGTTAACTCTCACTTTGATATGCTAATTGCGTAACTGCATGGCTGCGATGTGATCGTAATTAATTTTCTGTTAAATGTGCCTGTAAGTTGTATCAATATCGGCTGTTCATGCCTCGGGGGAGACCAGGTTATTCTTTAACGCACGGCGCGGTGGCCTTTTGCGCGTGCAGGCTGTGTCGATAGTGTTTCTTCGAGTACCTGAGCCGACATATTATACCCGCTTGCCTGTGAATTGAATATAGATCCGACCGAACTCGCTTCGGTATTCCGATACGTGTAAGTGAGAATGGGCCGGACGACTTGCAGAGGGAAGCGTGGAACACGTGGCAACCTCAGTAATGGCGCTACGAGTTGGCAAAGTCATGATGTATCACGCCTGCATGTGCAGATGCCATGACGCCTCGGATGCCTAAGTACTAAGTACTCGTTCCAAGGATGAATTACAATAAAGATTAGCCCATGGAGCAATCCAATTATGGCTCGAGGCGATTTTTACGATCTTGACAGAATCATTATCATTTTTATCGATTCCTAATGAACTTCAGGCGCATGTAGTTTCATCGGCGCTGCAGATGCTGGGAACTCTTATGTCGGGTCAATTTTTATATGGCTAACGATTGAAATCTCGTTCAAGATAATTGAAGTCGATTCTCTCGAGGCCGCTACATCACGAAAAAAAACCTCCAACGTTTTATGGGAATTGCTTAGTAGATGTACCGGTTTCCGTCACTTTAGTACAACCAGTCGTGGTCGTCGTTTGATCAAGCTGCGGGCATATTCGTTTCAAATTCACCGCGTGATTGCTAATTTTCAAACAATAGAGTATACCAAACATTAAAAACTTGCCGGAGGTCAGATTTTACTCTTGAATCAAGTAATCGGAGAGACTAAGAGGAAAGTGAATAAATACAGAATATTACAAGGGTGGCCAGAAATGGTACATCCACCCCATTAGACCTCGGACTGTCCGTTCTTGAATCTCGTCAATTTCAAGAGAAATTGGCAGCAATCGTTGTAAAAATCTATGTTGCTCGAGATAACGACGTGCGGGTGATTATTGCAGATCGCGACGTACAACGACGCTGAAAAACCTTGGGCAACGGAACACCGGGGCTGGGATGCTCCATTCCCAGTATTCTACTCACGAGGATGAAGACGTCTCCCCACGTATAGGATTAAGTGTGAGTAATTTGTTGGACTGGCTAGACTGTTTGTTTTGCTGGTTACTCTACCGAGGCATCTGGCTATCCTCTACCTTCTGCACAGGGCAGAAAATCCCTTTAGATGTAAGAAAATCCACGATCACGGAGCAGTGTAGGTAACCGGTTCTTTAGGCGACGCGATCTGCTCTTGGAATTGCGCTCGGATCCGGAGGGCTTCCTCTCATCTCCCACGAGCAAAAGTAATGTCCACCGATGGCCAAGGCGTACACTGCCGGCGAAGAAGATTTCACGGTTTAAAATTTCGTTACAGAGAAAATATCTGCGAAGTATGCTTATTTCCCGGCTGGAAATTTTTTTACCTTCAACACACCGAAACTGTTCTTTGATTGGATTTTTTGCACGGAATCGTATCCTTGTAGGAGTTGAAAAAATTTCCATTATTCAGATACCCGTTATCACCGTTGTATAGCGATCAACAATGCAAGTCAAAAGTGAATTCTGTAGATCGGCTGTACGTTATTGGTAATTGAATGATGAATTGAACCGATTCGCAACAGGGTATCGTACTCGCGTCAACAATGAGACGCGAGGTACTTATCCTACGGTTATTCTGATCTCTGCTCAATTATGAATTGCCAAAAGACTGGATTCTGAAAATTTGTTCAAACGGAAGGATCCTACGCGATTACGATGCGAATTCATTGGATTTCCCGTTAATAGCACGGCTAGAGATGAGCTCTAACAAAAATCGTGTGCCAAGTACTCGGAACATTCCAAATGAGATATGCGTGCAATGATGAATCTGACGTGGTCTAGTAATTCATTCCTACTCTTGAAGCACTGCTCGATTTTATTATTCTATGTCCCAACATTGGGGGTAAAAAATGTGCGTGTACAAAGAAACCATTTTTTTCCATACGTTCGGTAATCGTATTACTTTCTGTTCCATACAATTCAACATTATATTTCATAACGTACTACGCAATGCTAAGTGTGGCTGTTATGCAGTATTATATGTTAAGGACTTGAATTCTTTCCCACGAAACTTTCCAGTAGAAGTATGTTTGTTTACAAAAGTTCACTTGTTTTATGGTGAGCCAAATGGCGGGAATATACGGAAGGTGCGGTTTTCAAATTAATTATCGTTACATTTGGAGTATACGTTCCTCAAGGGACGGTTCATAATTGACTTAATTACTTCGTATTTTCAGTTCCACAAGATGCATGACGTGCCAAAATTTCTCATAACGAATAGCTCATCACATTTAACATACTTCCAACCAATTTGCGAAGATTTTTTTTTTTTTATGGGCGGGGAACTTCGATACGTTCACTGAACTTTACGCAACGCATCGTTTCATCTTTTTGCCGACGTTCAAGCCTAATTGGATTTGTTGCCCGAGAGAAACTGTGATTAAATTCATTCATGAATACTGCAGGATTCGAGCCATAGCTCATTGCTGAAACACGAGAATGACAACAAAATCAACCGCTACACACGGTATCCATAATTCAGTTTTACTCTAGATATTATATATTTTTTTTTTAAACAAACATTCTGACAAACGTCTATCGATTATTATAATACTCGAGTAAAACGTATACCTAATATTTAAATTATTTGAATTTTTCTATGTCGTTACTCTGTGAATGTTCATGACAACAGAAGTTTCATCGGGCTTACGCGCAGATGCGAATTTACAATGCGTAATTTTGACGTCTTATAGTTTCACTTAAAATTGAGCGATTGTCACTTCATATTATTAAAATTTAGAGCAGGAAGGAGGTTTAAAAAATTTCGTAAAATGTAGTACGACAAAGGAAAAAAAAATTCCTTTAAACGAGCCAGCGCAAATTTACCCCTGTTTATAATTAAAGGGTTGACGTTTTATGGGGGAATAATAGTCATTTAAAATTAATGAAAAATATTTCACGCACAATCGTCGATTGTTGAACGATCCCTCAATGTTCGATGAGTCGTGAAATGGGGCGTTCGCAATTCATTGAGCAAAGATCGTCTGTTCCAATTAGCAGAAATAAGTGGCTTCCATCAGTGTTGTTGCAAAGCACGTGTTCTAGTTTCGAAGAGGACGACGCTCGTGGTAAATCACCTCGCTTATGATCTACAAGCTGCATATAAACATGACGTTCGCATGGACTTTACTCGAAGCAGCACTAGCTTATGAGGAGCTTATGAGGTTGTAAAATTTAAAGTGGTGTTTTTAGATTCATTCCCTCCGAAGGAGAGCCGAGGGGGATTAATCCGTCAGTCTCTTCCCCGGTTTAAATCTCAGGGATATTATTACGGTGGCCTCTACAGACTTTATTATATATCCTCAAAGAACTCTTCGATCAACTACGCGCGCCTGTACGAGCGGTATGTGAAACAGCTCAGGGGCATTCTGGGCGCATGGCACCCTCTCCCAGGAGGAAGTCACCTCAGTGATCTTCGACGCATCAGCGATCCTCGGCATCTCCGGCTGCAGTACCATCTTCCGTCCTGCAGGGCCTCCCACTACATTGGCACTTTGCCTTCTCCCCGGGTTCCGTAAGACTTCTCACGTATGCCTGAACGCATCTATTAGCTGGTATGTAGATTTCTTTATTAACTGGGCGGATTTTTTATGATACTAAAAAATTCGATTATTTGAGCTTGAAATACATGGGAACATTGACACTTCGTAAATTTTTTTACCTCATGAATTTTTATTGATTTCATATACATTTTTTCAATCATTTGTTAAGATTTATAGAAACATTAGACGTAAAGAATCGGATGAAAGACAATGTCATCCAGGCATTACTGACAATGAGTAGTTGAAAACGATCAATCCGTGCATCGTTGATGAAATTACCGTTACCTAGATTCGTTTGAAGCATACTATACCGATGTACAAAGGAATGCACTGCCGTTCAATAGTTTGGTCGAAAAATTTGAGAAGAACACATTGCTAAAGTGATTCAGGAAACGATGAATCAGGTCACAGAGAAATGCTCGCGGACACCATTAAGAAGAGACAATTTCCCCCTTGATACCATAGGCGTCGGTGTCGGTATCACAGAGGGTCGTTTGCATAGTCTAATCGTGAGCAATAAGACCATTCTAATTCAACCTTCGTAGCGGTACAAAGCGAGCGTTAATTACGTTGATTGATTTAAGCTTCGTCGTGGGGGACTGAGAAGTCCTGAAGCCTCACCTATCCGGTACAAAGCCACGCCGCTATCGTGAGCCAAACGAAGCTACATATACTCCTTTATGCATGCGGCAGCGATCAATGTATGCACGGCGGAAGATCTCGGACTGATCAAGATGCTTTTGCACTACCTGATATCCGGTCAGCAATCAGGCCCAATCACTGTTCGATCAATACTCATCGGGCCAAGGCTCGGGGCCCGATACCTGGAGCACATTTAATTACCGTATCATGCTGTTACAATTAGGACCCCGTCATATCGCCAGAAATCTGACCACTTTCGAATCTGCGATTGTGTACGTGCGTATGGTTAATATCGCTTTGTAAAATAACGATTCATACCTTTCGTCGGAGTTGTTACGAATCAATTACACTCCAGAAAATCTTTCATTGGTACGATACACCGATTCGATTGGCATTTCATTCGTGGCACGTACCGCGTACGCCTTTTATTGGGAACTCAAATCTGCCACATCATTTGCTCATTCGGCAGCGGTCAAGGAATATTAAACCATGCGATATTAGCGGATCATTCTATGTCGAGAAAGCCGACACGTAGTTAGATCAGACCAGATGCGAATTTTAGCCTCTGGTTCCGTAGCACCGAAGGCTGATACGAAAAGTTACACCGCTATCTTTCTCGATTGATGCAGTATACGGTCGAAACGGATGCAGGTGCTTTACTCCTTCCGGGTGACACGAAGACTCTGTACCGTTACTTTGTCGTCTTATTGTCTTAACTCATGCAAGTGCCGATGTCACACGTGTCAACCGTATGAAGTTTGATCACGGCTTTCGTTCAGTCACTGATTGCATTCCACTTGTCCCAAAAATTTCATCAACTTTAGGAAAAAATGTATACTTACAGTGGACGTGTTTTTTTAATCATTACTTAGACCAAGCTTTTGGTGATTTGGATTATTGATATAACACAGAGGAATTTAACTTATGATCATGAGCTTTGAATATTTTTAAATGCTTCCGTTTAACTCTTTGTCCAAACATCAGAATCACGAGTGAGAGCCGTGGTATTTACACGTATGACCAACCTTGCCGTGGATTATGAGCCCGCCCGATCGGAACTTAAATCGTAGGCCAAGGGGTTAATTATAACTTAACTTGTAATATTGGACGAATAATGGGAGGAGCTGGTCAATTACGAGTAAAATCGAAGGAAATGGAAATTTTGATAAGTATCTTCTTTAGTACTTGAAAATGGGTAATAAAGTGAATGGGCCAGTGATCGCAGATCAGGTGTAAGGTGAAAAATGATTAAGTACCATTAGGTATTTATTATTTTAAAATACTCGTATAATATTTACAGCAGCGCGCAGTTGACTGTCTGCGATCAGCCAAGAGCAAGGATACAATTATGGTCATTAACTTTGAAAATAGACTGTGTTTCCGTGGAAACATGTATTATTACCCCACTCGTCGAATAAAGTTGGGTATATTACAGTCGGACGTTGCTCGTAAATATACCTACTTACGAGAAAATATTTGAATAAAGCATTTTCATAACTCGAACGTTTCTAAAAAATTCAGTAGGTTATGCTTAGAAGGTCTAGACTGGTGGTTGATCCTACGCAATCTTGTCGTTAGTCGGTGTCTCGTGCATTAATTTTCATTAATCTTTAAACAATTTCCGATCAAAATACCATACTCCAACTGACTGAATATATTTTTGTTGGATTTAGGAACGCATCTCTACCGCTATCGAAAGAAAAGATGTGGTCAAGATCACTCTTCAAGCGGAACGCAGAAAATGACTGAACTAATGGCCAAAACCACATCAAGCGATACAAAGTACCATGAGCCGCCTTGGATACATGTGCGTGCAGTTTCTATTTGCAAGGCAAGTTTTGGAATTTTTTTCAATTACTCTGTAGCGGTGAGGAGAATTACGATAACATTTTAGATTCTGAACTACTAAACTTTTCAATTTGAAATTGTGTCGTATTGCTTAATCTTCAGCAAAACGACAGAGTGCGCCACCAGTGCTTCACTATGTGCACAACTGAATAGCGCAGGTCGAATGGTATGGCCATTGAGCGTTACCACTGTACAGCGTTTGTTGGTATTTCTTACCATTGCACAACTATCCTTGTCTTTATGACGTGAATATACTCGTGTGTTCTAAGACTCTTCACTCGTCATTCGTATGCTCCGTCTCTCAATACGAATCCAACATAAAGCAACGTTGTCAAAAAACTGTATTAGAGGATCAAGTCACAAAGAAACAAGTCCTAATTTGTCACAAATCGACCAAAGGATATTCTATGCCTTTATATAGCATTCAATATCTTATGTCAGAATGCGGTCTCCCCAAAGTGGTTAATATAGCTGAATTTTCGCGGTTTAAAATCGTTATTGTTACTCTAATCTCGTTCCGTGATGGGCTGTTCTTCAATAGAAAGTCATGAAAGAAATTTCAGTTCGACTTTTTAAACAGCTGTTTCAATATTTCTTTGATTCGGCATGCTTTTATCGCGACTTGACGATACTGATTAAGAAGATTCCGCGGTGGTTTGAAAGTGAATATCTTTACCAGTCGACTATTCCGCACGATCCGTATCGTATAATTCATAGTGCCTGTTGCCTGCATGGGTCATTATCTTGCCCTGCGAATCTTTAAGCCTGTATAGAACATTCTGCATTGCTAGACAGTAAAGTACAGCGGGTCCGTAAGGCACCAAGAATCATTAACGGCACGTTTGTCACGGATCGATCACGGATATGCATACACATACCGACCTGTAGAGATAATTTGCCATTTTATACGAGTTTATTATGTTGCCCCAACGAAGTCGAGCCTGGGCTACTGGTCACGGATAGACGGAGATCAGGTATGATTGTACCGCAGTCTGGTTACCGGACGGGCCGAGCACGCGGAACAAGTCTCCCCATTTTGTTATAACTGCTTCACCGGGAACATTTGCATCCGCAGGAAGCCTGGTGCAAAGACAATCAATTCCTTACTTGTGGTGAACATTCGCTACGTCCGCGAACTGAAAAACTCCTTTCAGTTTCCTCACTGGTCAAGGCTATTGGAATGACGAAGTAAAGCAGTATTTTTCAGGTTTTCTTTTTACACTGTGTATATATCGAGGTATATATTAATTTTTCCGACCTCCCCTCCCCTTCAATTTCGTCCTGGACTTACCTAATCTAGAGGTTATGCGCGGAACCCATAATCCTCGCGAATGTCGTAACCCGGGAACTCGGGGTACAAAATGAATGGTTTGAGTTACCAGTGTGATTAATACCCCATTGCTGAATGGGACAATTATGGGAACTTTGAATACGTAACTCCGTAGCCGCCATAACAGAGGGCTCGTGCGATTGTGCCGAGTCCAAGTCACTACACCAGGTTCATGTTCGTACCTCCGCTATAATTTTCTAGAAACCTACAGCCATGAGACGTGCAATTGTCACTTTACAACGTTGAACTGAGCAGAGAAGTTGTACACGTTTGTGCGTCTCGGCAGGTACAATGTTTGAATTGGAGAACTTGGTGCTTTTCAGATCCCTCTACGGCATTTGTCTTGCAATAATTGCTTGATTGATCAGCGTTCGCCGAAGCGCAAGACCATCAGAACTCGTGACTTCCGAAATTCTTCGACGTAAAGCAGGTCGATTCGTCATCCTGTCACCCAACCGGAGGTGACAAACGAGAATGCGATCAAACCGAGTATCAGTGAGAGGTATCTTGAAACGCCGATCAAAATACTCAATCAAAAGGAAGCACTGACGATTGTACGAACCAGTTCCCGTTACGAAATTGAACGACGATCTCATTTCACTGCGTTACGACACACGACGGGTGTAAAGACTTGAACGAGTATAGCGGTTGATGATCCTTTTCTGTAGTCGATAATCCAGTCTTTGTTGGTAGAAATCAGCAACTTAACTCGTAACCATTTGAAATATCCATTCAGTTGACGAACGCGTGGAAGATTTTTGAGGCTCACCGGTCTGCGATGTGGTCAAACAATCTTTCTGCCTCGCGTTACACAGTTATTGCACAAAACAACAGGAGTCAAGATACGTTTTTATTTTTTGCTTTCCACAATTTATCTCCTCACGTCTTTTGTTCAAGATCTGCAAGTGAAGTAGAGTCACCACTTGTATACTGTGTACTTAAGCAGCCGTGCTTACTATCTTTGACACTGAGCTAGAGAGCTCTTGTTCATCTTTACTCGAGGCTAATTTATTCTTGAGTCAAGCCCACCTCTCGCTGCATGTATATTGCTGTGCTTAAGTGGCCAAGATAGAAGAGTAACGTCAAATAGCAAGCGGATGATAATGGCGAATGCTCGGATTATAATAACGGAAAAGAAGAAAATGCATTTCAGAACATCAATACCAAAATGAGGAGTTGGGGCGAGGAGAGAAGCAAGGATTAAAATGGTAGTCGATAAAGGACGAGCCAAAGACGACGTGGTCCATACGCTGAAAACATGAACACGCGCGGTCCGATGCACTTGACTCAACTGCGGTTGCCCAACGATCCGAACATGGACGGTGCAGCAACAGACGCGAGGAGAAATTGGGAGCTAAATATTTATGAAGACTTAAAAGGGGCAAGTCGGTGCAAGACTCTATTTTATTGTTGATAAACACGCGTCTCGAGTTCGCGCCTCATATGGTCAAGATTCGGTGGAATAATTTAACCAGTAAAATACTTTCGGGGGGCGATGAAAGGGTCGTCTTCTGCAGTGTGACGGAAGCTCTGGTCGAGCTTGAAAATGATCCGGATCGGCGAATAACTCAGCAATTCGAACCACCCGGGTGGCACGGACGTTGGCCGCAGCAATAAAAGGAGGAGATTCTTTACGGCGACTGTATAATTACCCACCCACAGACGGTGCGATTGTTCCCTTAGGTCTGCGGACGTCGGGATATTCAAAGCAGTCGACGTTTTGAATGCAACTACGCCGCAACGTCGTTCCCGAGATGCAAATATCGGGACATCAGAGCCCAAGGAATAACGAACCTGCACGCTCAGCGTCTTTGGAGTAGTTTATTCTTGTATTTTCCATTGTTTTTCCATCCACGTAACAACGCGATTCGCTCCGTTCTTTATTTTCCTTCCACTATACCATAAGCGATTTCCGAGTGGCGTTACGAAGGGGTTTCCTTTTGCCATAAATTCAAAGATTAATGTCCAATGAAAACAAGCCTCTGTGGTACCGGTAAAAATTCATTCGTTCGAAAGCGAGACGCTCTGTCGAAACTCTGTGACTGGCTACCATCGTTCGCTTGCGAAATCGACTGCTAGTGTCTCGAGATTTTACGAGATGCAGCATTGTTACCTGCTTACGAAGGTTGCAGTGGTATGGCTGTACGAGCAGGGTCGAATAACTCGCAAGAGGCTACTCCCCTCTTTTCTCTCTTTCTCCTTGCCAGTCGACTTTGGTTAAGGATGAATGGGCTGGACCGTCTGAATCAAAAGTTTGGAAAGGAGAAAAAAACCGTTTGAAAAATTGCTAGCAATCTTATTTCTGCCAAAAATGGTCAACGCGAATGAAACGACGTTCCCACCGAGTAATAGAAATGGATCCGAGTAACACAATCTAAGATATCAACAACTTGAGAAAGGTTTTAGAACAAGAACTTTCAACGCGACAAAACTCTCTGGTTTTTTTTTCTATCCAATCCTAATGTTTTGAAGGTTATTATTCCCCGTGACATTTGTTGTACCGTACCTGCACAAATATATTTTTATCCAATACGGAGACAACTGTTTGCATAAAAAATGTTTTAATCAATCTTCAGAGATCTCTACGGTAAGGAATGTGATCCTAAAATCATTATAATCATATCGAAAGCACCAAAGCTTAATCATTTTGAACTTTCTAGTTGTAAATCCTTTTCTAGAATCGTTGGTATCTTTGGCTTGTCTTGTTCAAAATTGCTAAAATTCACCTTCATTACTTAGCAGAGATGTTCTTACATTTGTGTCCACTATCGTCGGCGTAAATAATATCGTTGTAAATTTTTCAACGTTTTTTTATTTTCCCTAACTTTTGATTCAGACGATGGAGCCCATTTATCCTTAAAAGAGCACATTAAAGACACAAAAGTTATACGTGCCCGGTCGTTTGTATGAAGTTTTCGCAATTTTTAAATCATTTTCGCCATGTTCGGAGGCTCCGTTACAGACTATGACCGAGTGCTCTGCGCTCGCTCATTTAAATATACATCATACCTTATATTTTATTTCCAATCGTTGTCATGTAATAACCCCAGTAAATTTATGCACATGTGTAAACCAGTCGACGGGACTCGAATCCTTGTACGACGCATCGATTTCGTTCAATAATTTCAGTCAGATTTCTACAGGGAACCATTTAATAATATTCAACCAGCTGAGCTCTGTTACGTTGTTAGTATTTTCCAAAGAAGTGAGAGGATTGACAGAACTTTCTACAATTACCACGTTCAATGTCCAGGCATCATATCGTGTTCACCTGTTTTAAACTTGACTTCGGCAAAGTTTTTTACGTTACATTGAGAGTTAAACTAGTCAAGACCATTCGATTTGTAAGGTTATGTATGGGACAAGCTTAACGAATCTCAGTGTCCAAGACCCTTTTTTCACGTATTTTCTTTTCCTATATATTCAACCGTCTCTTTTATATTATTTTATTACTTCCTGTCTCTTTTTTTACTCCACACAGTAACCGTAGAGTGTCGAATGCGTAGTTGGACAGCTCTGGACTCCATTGCCGCTTAAATAAAAATTACCGCACTTGTCCAACAAAAACGCATGTTACAGTTTCTTATCTATTCCTGTTGAATGTCTCGAGATATATTCACAGTATTCGCGTATTTACAGCGACGATGCGAAGAGAGTAAAACTCGTCTGAATTTTTCCGCCGGGATGAAACTTTCTTTTTCGAGTTCTTACAGCCTCTCCACGAAGCAGCGTCATTGATCGACACGACGCGCGTGTCCACCTGAGCTTTACCTTTCCAAGGAAGGTAAGCTTCGCGAGCTGATTGCCACACAAGGGACCTGGGCGATGATTGCCCGCTGCCCACGCTTCTGTCGATCGAGGAGTTGGGACGATCGAAAAAGTCCTGGTGGCTGCTGTCATTGCGGTCTCTCAAGGCCATTTCCTTGTCTTCGAGCGTCCAATCAAGCACCCGTTGATAAGATCACCGATTAAAGTACTCTCATTGTTGCCATTTCCACTCGCGTGGTCGGCTCGTCAACGATTGTTATTAATACACTCCCACGTGATGAGATATACCCGGGACACACAGGCGAATGGCCACTCTGTCATCGAGGTGGAGACTGTTGGCTTCGGAACCCGCAGACCTTTTTTTAAATCGCACTGGGATTTAATTGGGATCGCGGAATCATCAGAAGCAATTAATGAACTCCGTTAATGACCACTCTCCGTAACGCGGAAGTCGGATAAATCATTTATTCATTATATCTGTTCCGTGTCGCTCCATGCGGTATTGCTCCCGCTTCACCTTGCACGTAACACGATCATGCGTTCAAGTTTAGAAACGTGCGGTATGCCAGCCGACGTGTGTATCAGTTCCATGGATGGGTGAGCTGTGCGAGTCTTTCAATGCTATCTCGAAATTCTTTTTTCTACGAGAAATCTGGAAACGTGTGTATCGAATTACTTCCTTCACAACTCGAATGCCGAATAGGAAAAATGAGAACGATTTCCAAAAGATGTCGAGATCTTCGTACAACGCGCACCTTGACGCATACTAATCGTCGGCGAACGACTGACAGCGGCTGTACAAAATCGTAATTTGAAAAATGCAGCATATTCCTTCACTGGAGCGTGCGAACAATTTAGAGGTTCGTCTCACATCGAGGTCGAACAGTGCGGTTAGGGTAGATTTTACCGGTTATGGTCACTTTAGCGCTAGTTGTGGTCATATTCATTAAGTGTGATCTGAAGCTACGGTTGCAAATGGTACAGAAACGCTTCGAGATCTTGGTAAATGCTAATTTTCAAACAACATGGTGCACCAAGTATCAAAAGTAAAAACTTGCTCAGATTCAGGCTTTCAGTCACGAATCGAGCGATCGGAAAGATCTAAAAGTGAAATTAGTACAGTGACCACCATAGGTTTATCTTCCCTCGTCGTCGGCCGGGTCTTTTGATTCTCTCGGATGATTTGATCTTCGGCCCAGGAAGACGCGAGCGCATGATCGCACGAATTCTTGAGTCCAGATTCTGGATGCTGATGAACCTGCACCGCGAACCGTTCGACGCAGAGATTCCGCGTTCACGGTTGATTATGGTAAATATTGAAATGCTACGCGTAGCGTGAATCGCATACCCGGGGGCTTTTGCTTCAGCACATGCACAACGTACAGCCTTATACATACTACATACGTTTCTAGTTGCCCGCTAAGACTCGCCGGGATCACGGTACGGTTATACATACTTAAATGCATACGTATATTCGTACGAACGGCATACGCTTATCTCAAAGCATTCGCATTCATGGCTACGATGCACTGCCAGATTGCGGAATTTTTTTTTCAAATAAACATTACAACTTAATTAAGTTTCACTTAGGCAGTTGGCATTCACTTTAACCTCTGACTAGTTGCGTGCAAATTAAGCTTCAAACGCTCGGATGCAGTACTTTTTAAAAATCGCTAATCATTCCAGGAGTTTGTGTGATGGCTCATGCATCTTTCGTGACGTATGTGAACTTATGATCGTTTGGAATAGACTATTTTGTAGTGATTGGATGTCACGTAGCGTTGATTCTCGATAAAATCCCGCTTTTGGTATACTGTAGGGGGAATAAATTCACGCAATGTTGCTTTATGGTGAGGTGATATTTGGCAAAATCCATCTTTCACCGTATCTATGCAAAAGAAATTATTCTTGAAATATAATAAAAAACCACCTACATATCAAGGTTCTAAGGTAGGTTCGCTCGATCGATCAAAACTTCAGCCAAACGATCCTGTACCGGATATGTCACCGAATTTCACGATGCTACTCGCAACATTATGCCTTAAGCCTTACACTTCTGCCTACTAAATACAATGAATAAAAGTAAGAAGCAGGAGTCTGTGTACGGTTTTCTCGCACCAAGTATCGCGAAGCACGCTCGCGATCGTCATAAAGCACTTTTTGCTGCGCAATTAGCTGTAAAACAGAACGCTATTATAATACCTCTCAACACATTACAGGGTGGCTATTATGCCAGGAACGTACATAAAACTTAACCAAGTACAACACCGTACGTAGTTTTGTCCACCATATGTCGTAGCCGACGACAGGTGCCGCGCCACTTCGGTATATGTACATATATATATGAGCAAGAGCAAGTTGGCGCAAGGTGATGCGAGTTCTGCACTCATATGCATTGTACATTTGTTTGGAAGCAGCGCTGCTTACCTTTTCCATGACGTTTTTTCGCTGTCGACGGTCGAATGAATGAAAAAATTACGAATTGACGTTTCGATGATAATGGGTGGGGGGAGGGGCTCAGAAATTGCAATGCATAGAAAACGGCAACGGTGTCGAAGAATTATACACTGTGTACATTTGTGATCTGGAGACGTAAGTCAAGGCGAAAGCCGAGTGGTCATTAAGTTTGTTGGAAGAAGCGGGGTTGAAGTTCTGAAAACGCCTAATTCCCAATTATTTTGCGGCGAAACTTGAAGTAAAGAAGTTAAACTTTCACGATACAATCGAGTTTCGAATGGTTGGAAACCCGACGGCTCAAAGTTCCGAAATGCGAGCTTTCAAAAATTCAAATTACGATAAAGCAGAATTTCGAAAAATAAAGCGTCGATAGAGTATAATTCCGAAAGTTAAATTATGCTCATACGTCATTATTTATACCCAATGAGTGAATATAAAAGGTCAGAAAACCCGATTTCATTCATTCATTCACTCGTTAAGCCCTCGACACCAAAAAACTCCGTTTATACTTTTAACATGATCAAGAAAAATCCTCTTCAGATTATTCATTTTTTTTCTTACCTACACAAAATAAAATTGTTTTACCTAACCAGCAAGAAAGCAATTTTTGGTAACGATATATATTTCATTTCTTTACATTTTAGGTAAACTGCAACTTTTCATTGGGCACCATTCGGGACTTACAATTTCTGATAGTATCTGTTCTCTCATGTTTGTTATTCGAGTTTATTATATTCGGAATTCTGGCCATTCTTATTTTCGGTTTTTCTGATTTCCTACCCCCGCCCCTGCATCCATACCGTTATAACGTGCGGGTTGCACCCCCCCCCCCCCCCCCCGCCCTTCCCACCCCCAACACAACACCTCTACAAATCGCTCGACCGATCGATAGTTCGATATATGTCAACTACGAAGGAGAAGATGGACTACCGCCCGTCTTGCCTGTTGACCCGTATCACGTGACCCGCCTGGACCAATCAGCGATCGTGCTGGATAAGGAGAGAATCACGTGACCGCAGCACGCCGAAAATCGGTCGGGATTGCGATGAGCATCGCTCGACTCGTCACACTTTACGATCTCTTTCTATTCTGTTCTATACCTGGTTGCTACTTCATCTTCTATTCACGTAAGTGAGGTTTTCCTTGTTATTTTGCGAAGCCACGAAGTTACTTGCGTCGTATCTTGTTTATATTCTTTTCTCTGTTTTCTCTCGTTTACCCTGCGCGAGTCACGTGGTCTCGGTATCTAATAACGCAAGTAACCTCGCGACTGGTTAGCGCTTGCTTATTGTTAGTTACTTAATTTGTAGCGACTACTGTATGTTTCTGTGATTTTGCTTGAAGTTAATTGACCAATTGACCGATATCGCTGAACAGCAGCGTGTTACTATTTCTTGCTTACGTTTGATCGAAATATCATTCGTTACCTTGCTGTGCCTGAATTTGATAATTTGTCGCTTCTCTCTAGTGATTGGTAAATCAGTTAGATTATAAATTTTCTCGGTTACCTTTTCTCTCCGATTACCTTTTATCTGTCTCTTTATCTTGCATCTATCTTTTCTAATTTCATTATACCTTGCCTTCTCACCTAATGTCTCTGGAATAATATCGCCGTTCGGTATAACGTCGCGGCGTCGTTCTTTAACTTTGGAGTATTTCGCCGTACCGAATAACGCCTTTATTATTACCTTTCTTTTTTTCTCCCTATACCGCTGTAAACTGTCAAGTAGCTCATCGTTAAGGTACCGAAATTTCCGTCCTCGACCTATCTTTTAAAATACCGTATCTGAGGAAGTTTCGCACGCGTCGCAATGTTTAGAAGGGAGCAAAAAATAATGTCCCCTCCCAGCAAAACACCCTACCCTGTGTGCATATGTAGGTATGCTATATTTGCGGGGTCACGGCGCAACTTTACGTAATCACCTGAATTGGAGTGAAAAATTTGAAACCGGTATATGTATACTTACACACACACACACACACGTATATAGATATATTTATGTATATATCCGCGCCAAAGGAAAAGACTTATCGTGTATCGGCTTCTAAAAAATTCCACGACCGGGAATTGAAAGCTACTTCAATTTCAAGATCGCGGGGAGTGATTGTCCGGCTCGGGTTTCACAGCCCTAAAGTAATACCAGCGAGTAAAGTCGTTACTCTCAAGTAATGCCCGGTCGGATATTTGTGCCGTCATCGGCTTTTAGAGAACGATAAGTTCCGATATTATATGCAAGTCTGCCTTCTACAGCGACCCGATTGAAGACAATACAGGGCTTTCCGTTTTTACAAGCTATTTTACCCCTTTGTCGGAGAGTTCGGCAGATACATTGAGAATAAGAACGATTCTTCTTGTCTCGGAAAAAAATATCGAGATTTTCGTGAATTGAGAGGATCGCCAAGAAAATACAGATTTAGTCGTTATTGTTTTGCGAAAAAATTATTTGGTCACTGATCTCAACTGTGTTCTTGGTCCTTTCGAGTATCAGTAAAAAAGCTTGTACTCTGTTGAAAATTTCCCATAGAATTACGCGCAATTTTGTGCGTCATGAGCTGATATGTAATTTTTTTTTACAAACTTGATCCCGTACATGTTTCTGTAAAATTTATATCGATTGGTGTAGGATCTTTGAAAATTTGATTGTATCGAGTATCTGCGATAGTGTAGTATATTTTTTGTATGGAATACGAAAATTCGAGTAACGGATAGTAAAATTTTGACAGTTTGAGAAGAGATATAAGATTTCCAATGTTCATAATAATTTACAATGACTGGTGTGTTTGATGTTATTGTAATATTTTACAGTTCATTTTGCTCATTGATCTGATTCTCAAAAATTCTCTGCAATACATGAAAAAAAGTCTTGAATCACAGCATAATTATAACCCGCAAATTCAATTGTTGACGAGCATTTGTTGTACTGTACCTAATTGTATAAATTTATTTTCTAAAAATCTACAAAAATTTAAAAATATTCGGATTTGGCTATAAATTGGTAGGCGTGGGTTTTTGAGTCAATGACAAGGAACTCAAGGTCAGACTTCCAAAATTTGCAACGGTGGATCCATTATAGTGATTTAAATTAAAAACAACCGTCATATTTTCATATAATATGGTATTCGAGGGCTTTAAAAGCTTTAATCACGAATCTGAATTTCCACATCGAAATTCGAATTAGATTTTAGATTCAAGGGCTTGGCTGATGGTCATTTCTCTTTACCTAACTTACGATTTGTTCTCCGTGAGTCCCATTCGTCCGAAAACAAGGGGACTGCAGCTAGACGCGCCTGCACGTTTAATCCTGTAATAACAGAGCTACGTACCAGAGGTCTGCAGGTATTCTCTAATTAACGGTGGTCGATCCGTCCCCATAATTCCTGACAATTAATGGAGAAATGTAAGAACGGAATAATAATGTCAGTGATCGGGGGTAAGGCTGGGTACATTGTTGTATCGTCTCGTTGATTACACCTCTACTCGCCGAGTGCAGATTATCCCGCAGGCACGAGCCTGGACTATGTTGAAATGTGTCATTATATCTGAGCTTTGCATTTCGACGCGGTGTGTCAGGTCAGGGACCGACACGCTTCGCTTCGTTTCGGTATCCGACAGCTGGTGGAGCTCGGATGCAGAAGGCGCAAAAGGATGCGGTCGCTTCAATCGACTTATCTGATAATCCGTCACGGATTTCAGTCCTCCGGTACTTACGCCACATCTCGGACACAGAGAGACTTTGTTTGAAACTCACCTTGCGAATTTGGCGGTACAAATTCTTCAAAACCCTGCCAAGTTCTTTGGACAAAAAATCATGTACTCTCAGAGATCGTCCATCTGTTTTAATCGCGACGATCGAATGTTAAACGGTGAGCAAAAGTGGCCGACGAGTTTTACTGAACAAAACTTGTACACCAAGGATTTACGGAACTTCAAATAGTTTCAAAACTTACAGATAGACTTATCATGCGGTTGTTGGAATAATTCAGTACGTAATTTATTGAACGATTTTTCGAGAAATTAACTGAACCTGGATTTTTGTAATTTATAGGCAAGATGATGAGTCGCTTAGACGGTTCGAAATCTGGCATAATTCCAAAACGGTTCGACAAAAACCTATTGACACGTTAACTTATGTTTATTTTGTAGTTTGTAGGAATGTTAAAGTTTGAATATCTTACAAGGTGTGATATTGTGAGCTCTTGAACTTTTGGTATTCCGGTTGACAAGAGACTCGAATAGCATTTTCTAAAAAATAATGTATGACCATTCGTTATTTATAGAAAAAATGTCTGACATGTTTTTTTGCACGCTGTAATTAATATGTATATTAAATAATAATCGAGACACAGTCGTTTGTCTCATTTTTCATAATTGCCGACGACATGCATAGATGATTGGCTACTCCGTCAATTCCTGCATCCAATTAAGCGAGTTTATTATACCTGCTCCAAAAGGAACACCCGGATCAGCTAATTTTGATTCATTGATCAGTTAGTTGATTGTAACCACGTTTTCTTTTTTTACATTCCGTATCTCCAGTCGTGACTAGATAACATAACCATACGTTTATTTTTTTCACCGCATATTCCGTACCAAAGTTCAGGTTTAACTGATCTACCGAAACAATAATTGTTTGCGCCCACAGTTATGTTTATTATCGGTTGACAGAAATTTTGAGTCGGCAGATTTCATATTTTCCTTTCGCTCAAATTAAAATCATAGAAAAATAGTAAGGACTACTATTTTTGGAGTAAATTTGATTACTAACAATTAGTTTCCATTTTAAGTTAAACAGTTCCCAAAACAAAGTTTGCATCGTTTGTTTTGTGCAACTTTTTACATCACGGACTCGCACCTCAATTTTCCTGCCTAAGTACATATGACGAGATTATCCGGTGAAGCAAGTCACAAATTCAAATGTTGAAAATCACAGTGTCAAAGGATAACTGGAGTTCAATCGAACCGATTAAAATCATAAGTAATCTTTGGTGAATTTCTTAAAATCACAATTCAAATGGCCGTTTCTGGGAAACGTGCAAATATTGACATCCTATTAACTTTTCTCTTATCGAGCACATTCGTTGATTTTCTATTTGTTGACACCTTTTCATCGCGGTAATCAATTATTCCGCACAAACATTTGTTACAAAAGCTAGAATTTTGCTTTTTCGCAGTCGATTAACTTGCAAAATCTTTGATTCGAAAGCTAAGATTCTACTTTTCTCCATACGCATCGGACGCTAAAATTTTCTGCTCCATAGAATAAGTTTTCCGCGCGATGAATTTCCATTGATTTCTTCCTCATTTCCTGTGATTCCATCGAACCCGGAAATCACGGGTAACGTCGTAAACAAGTGGAAATGACTCGTCAGGCTGGAAATCCCCTAAAATCAGGGGATAAAAGTCACAGAGAAATCACTCCGAATATCAACGTCATCGAATTGAACTAATCCCCGTGATTTCCTAGTCGTCGTTGATTTAACGCAGTCACGCGTAAGAGTACACGCGTTGAATATGCGTGCAGCACACGTGACTACGAACATCACGCTTCGGCTCGTTGAAACGTGTAGGAGAGTAAGGGTGGGGGGAGGGAGGGGGAGTGGAAGTAGTCACGGCGACGCGCGGCTTCTAAGCTCAGTCGCACAATCTCGTCCCGGGCGTCGAGGCGCCCGACGTCGCGGTCCAACACGCGCTTTCCCCGACGAGGAAAACTCACGCTTGACGTGCGCTTATCAAGTGCCGCGGTGGTGCTCGAAAGTCCCTCGCTGATGAATTAAATCGCCGAGAATAATTAGCAGCTCGACGTTGATGTGCTCCTAAAATCCGAATTAATTGTAGACCGTTTGACGGTTCGTGCGTGAAATTACTTTACTTCTGATAAAATGAATAGAAAATAAAATAAATAACGAACGTCGTGGGGAAAATTGTATCACAATTTTCTGTATCAACCGAGGATCTTACGGAGATATTATTATTGAATTGTATTTGTGCAGTTTGATTAATTGGAAATTTTTAATCGGACACGCGTTTAAATAGTCAAGTTAATTGTCGTACCTGCGTTGTCGTTTCTTTTCTTTTCGTTTTTTTTTTTTTTTTTTTGCTTTCTTTCATTTGAGTTCGTTTCATCACGTTCGTACGTTTCGGAGTGGTTGATAAACAAATGTAAAGGTACAAGTGCACGAATGAGGATTCTTGATCGTTAAAACATATAATAATTAGTAATGCGTGCTACGAATGACTGCAATATACACTTTTATCAAGGATGTGAGAGATATCAAGGTAATGGAATGAAAAGAATGAAATTGCGGTGTAAAACCAAAATCCCAAATAAATGCCAATAATGAAATTGTTTTACTTGAACGGTGATGGCACCGGTACCTGGAGCTTCGTAAATGAAGAGAGTGCCGTTCGTGTAACGGATCGAATTGTAAATACTCGCGGAGACTTTTTTAATTGGGGTTTGCCTGGAAACGGTTATACTAATATGGCCAACTTTTCATACGGATAATTGACGCGCAATGCCGATTTATTACGTCAGAAGCGTTCGTGCTCGGGTTGCCTCGACGGCTGACAGCCACAGGCTCGTAAAAATGCAGTTTATGGCTTTCCGTAAACGTCGGTACAAGGAAAACACTATTTACACTCACCGCAGTCTTTCTCCCTGCATCTTTTTCCGTCCATTCTCAACTACGCTCGCCACATTTGTTTTTTAACCGCAAACAGTGCGGATACCGCTCCGCTAATGCGGTAAGAGGAAGTCGTGCGTAATTGTTTCATTGAAGCAATTCGGGCCGATTTCGCGCTTAATCGGCTATTCATTTTTCCGATTTTGCTTTCCTTGCGGTATTATGCAAATTTTCAGTGACTTGTCGATGGCTGGGAGCGTTTGTAGGTGTATTCGGTAATCTTCCCCGGTCGCTGAGGTATTCGCGAAATTGATCGGCGCAACCTTTGTTACATCGGCGTTACGCATTTTCGCAAATTGCGGTTATATCGTCATCCACTTTGCGAAATCGTGGAATCACCTGCCGCTGCCTTGTTGGTCGGACAAGTTCCGAGAACTCGAGTAACTCGGGAAATATTCCTGCAGTCGAACGATCGCTCCGAGCGTAAGATTGCGTAAAAGTCTTCATCTGCGATCGGTAAAAGTGGTGAAAATTTCGCTGTTCCAACTTCGGATCATCCTCAGTTTGCTTCGAATTCCTGAGAAACAAATTGTCTGCAATAGAAAGAAATTGACCTACGGTACTTTGATGAAAAAAGCACACGTTGTATACTTTGAAGGTAAACTTTATCGCCGTGAAGAAGTAAAAACTAGGAAAATTACGGTCTCCTTTTAAAATTGACAAAAAAAACTTTTCCAAGTACCGTACAAATCACAATTCTGATCGAAATTCACGCGGCGACTGTACATACTCGTATACACAGCTGTTCTCTTCGGGTGTATTCAGTTTCGAGACGAGTGACAACTCGTAGAACTTGATTCTAAGAATGGCGTTTAATTTCGAAAAAAGAAAAAAAAAAAAATGTGTTCAACATTGATGGTTACTTGAAACGAGATACTAAATAAATGAAACGATCGATGATTACATATTCACCGGCATTAATTATTCATCGCATAACGTGCGTTGTTATTCAAAAGCAAACAAAAAATGTCTTCGTTTTGTGAATGTGAGGTCTATCGAAGCCGGTAAATAAGTATCATGATGACTGCATATAAATGAATGAAAGAGAATGTCGATTACCTCGGCCAATGTGCCTCTCTAGCAAATTACGTTTATAGCTGTTAATTAGTAATATACGAATCTGATCATTAAGTGCTTCGAGGTAGATTAGGAAAGTGATTTGTTGTAAAATTGGATCCAAACACTTTGAATTTCTTTCTAATTTCCATATGTTATGCAATACATGAATTCAGATATTATAAGACTCTGGGTTCGGGATTCCAAAACATTCTGGTGGGAACGTTGATACAATTTCAAGTGTAGAAATGAAAAAATTATTGCAACAGTGCGTTCTCGGTGACTTCAATTTATTTACAACAGTGTCTCCTCAAACGAAAATCGCATCAAACTTACGGTCTCTTACTAAATATGTTAAATTATAAACGAACCGATTTTCCAATTTTCGCAAACCACGTCGGTGTTCCTTTTACTCGCGAATGAACTCTCTGAAAATCGTAAGGTTACATTTTGCTCTGAAGCTTGTCAGGTGATGAGAAAAAATCCGGTGCTCGATATCGTGAAAAATTTGAAAATCGTGAGAAATTGTTCAAAATTCATTTCAGGCGGTTCTCAGAAAACACACAAGCGATCAAAATTAGCTATGCCTCGTTAAATCGGATGCACGTAGCGACGCAATGGTAAAATTTGAAACTTTTAAAGATACCGATCATCGAGCCATTGCGATTACAGACTGCAGTTGTAAAAAAAATAGGTTCCGTGTCATTAAATTATTATTTAAACTATTATATCGAATTCGATTAGGCTTGGATCTGAGCCTCTTGAACCTTTTTTGTCTTGATATTTTCATTTTTTATACAACAGTGCGACTTGTTTGAGATGATTTCACGGGTAGCGAAGTGCTTGTAGATAAACATCGGGAATTTTGAGTAAACAAAGGCGATACGGGCCGAGTAGCGAGGACTTTGAAAAGCTCCGAAGCGAGCGAGTTTTCTTCTTATCTTCTTATCGTTAGTCCTATTTCTTGTTCGCATTTTGTTTCATTCCGGGAATATTTATATGAGAATGATAATTATTACCTGCGAAGTTGTGTACACTGATACTGTACGCGAACGTTTCTCATCTCTTCTCCGGAGTTTTATTTCACCGGTTGATCGTATAACTCGGGGCGAGTTTTTTGCTCCTTCATGGAAGTTTGAATTATATGTATAAATGGAAAGTGAGTTCTCGGTTCTTTAGGGTACAAATCCCCTCCGGGCAGGACCGAGTGGATGATAAAAAGTGGCCAATGACCAAGGCAGCTGCCGATCTTGCCAGTGAGCTAGATCTTGCCTGGAGAGCACATTTTTCAAACCTAACCTCGACCACAATTCAATGTAGACCGTACATTTCCTCCCTCTGTTTTACTTCAAATATCAATTACCATCTTTCTCGTCTTCTAGTGTATTTGTTTTATCTTTATCTTTCTGTTGTATCAGAGGTTACGTCGGATTGTTTTTTAAATTCTCTGTTTATGATCGAGTACCTTTTTTTTGCTCCTCGCGAGTGTTTTTTTTTTATTTTTTCGATACACACTTTTTGATACAAGGTTACTTATGAAATTTTTCACAATTTAAGGAATTTCGTGAGTCAAGAAGCATCACAGATTTATCAAATTCACGAATTCTCAAGCTACGAATATTTCTCTAAATGTAGGTATAAGAAAAAAAAAACCGAAATTACAATATAGAGTCCAGATGTCGATTTTTAACTTAAAATTACTTTAGAATGATGAAAAATTTGATAAATTCGATTTCATTCTATGATTGATTATTTTATTGAATAAAAATATTGTATAAAGTGTCACTGAGACACTTTTTTTAATCACGTTTGCATTTGCAGGATTGCAGGTATTGATTTTTATTAAAAAAAAAAATAGCCATAGCAAATTCACTACCGACCATAAAAAATCTGGTCCACTGCACTTGTGGAAGATACTCTTCCCGATAAAATGAGCCATCGTGGAGTAAAATCGAACGAATCTATATTTCAACGGTAATTTCGAACAGCAAATACGGATTTGTATTTTTATTCAGTATAAAAACAGACCCTCCATTAGCCGCATGAATTATAATTTATCTGTATCATTTGTCTACATTTTTTCATAAAAATACAACACGCGAACTTCATTTTTTCGTTTAAATCAAGTTTTGCAGCCTTGATCTTGACACGTGAATGCAAAGAATGTTTGAATAATTTCTCGTCATTATCACGATAATAAAGTTACGTGATAAAGTTTACGAAGATTCAGAAAAGGACAAGTAATTCATATAACAGTATTACGAATCACTTACGGCTCCTATCGGGATTGAATGAGACGAAATTTTGGGCCGGGGAAAATATCTTATACTTTGAATTTCAATTTTATAAGCTAATCGGCATAAACGTTGACCTTAGCGGAATGCCGGTATTACAAATTCTGTATTAGCAGTGTAGTTTGTCTTGATATACACGTCATAACCGTACCACAAACTGTCCCATAAAAGTATGACACGACCGAAATGAGGATCACTTGAAATTTTGAAGCGTATAATATTGATTCTAGTTTTTTCCAACCTGGTCACGCACGCATTAGCATATAAGAGCGTAAATGTGAGGGATTTTTGGGTAACTATATTATACGTCAGAAGCATGAGAAACTTTTTCTTCTCTTTTTCAAATCTAAAGGCAAACATTGCCTGCACGTGGATTATTGCCGCATATTCCGTAAATATTCTAATACCTACACGCATCGTGTTTGCTTCGCATTGCCCGGCTTGAAACATTTTTTTTTTTTTTTCTTCTTCATTTTCTTCTTCTCGTAATCCAGTATTTGAAATCCGTATACGACATAAAATGTGAATGTGGTTGACGAACGGCGAGGTTTCGGGCTGCTCGTAACTACGAGTCTGACGATGAACGGGACGAATACAAAACAGGGTTATAACTGATTGTGAGGAGCCGGGTTTCCTAAACTCGAAACGAGACAGAAGTTTTCGAGTACCTACGAGGGAAAATAAACGAAGCCGAGTTTCGGAGAGTCTGGCATTGTAACAAAGGCGAATTGTGCTTTTTTATGGACAGCTGTAAGGGGTTCGCTTTTGCCGAGTGAAAAGGAGACCTGAATACTTGAATATATGTACATTGGAATTTCATACTCTCTTCATTCGGCTTCACGGAGAATATAACAAGTTGCGCTGTGGAGTGAAAGCTCGGCCAGATACGCTTGAATTCCGGACCCCTCTGAACGTCGGATTTTAACTGATTTGCTTATTTCGTCACGCGCAATCGGGTCCAACAGTTTTTGGTATACCAGATATGAAATTAACCTTGATCGCCGTCACTTCTCTTCAACGTTCCGACAATGTCCACTTTCGCAATGAGTCAATGCACGCCTCTTTGGTGATCGGAATTAATAGAAATCTATATGACGCGATTTGCCGATATGTAGTTGAAAGTAGAGCGATATTGTGTTTGAGAAAATATAGTAAAATCTTACAAATTGTGTTCTCAGTAAAACTGAAACATTTTTATTTCGGCCTGTAACCGGAATTTTACCGATAAGCGAAGCAGTTTACCGATCTTTCCTCTCTTCTTCTTTAACAAAATTTTCTTTCAACACCGTTGAAGCGAATTTTCAGCTTTGATTCACAGCAAAGTCACAGAAACGCGTTTGAAAAATGTGCAACAAGATTAGGGGTTATCAAATTAGAATATTAACCCACTTTCAAGTTCTAAGTAGAGTTTTGAACGTGAATTGTTATTCGTGCGATGAAAATCGATCCGCATTCGGAGTACAGCGTCACTTGAATAAGCGAACGAGTTCGATAAATCGAAATGACGAATACGTCAATTGTATGGAATGAAAATTCGAATAAAAATTACACACGGTGTGCCAAAATTAATGAATTCGGGTTCGGTCTAGTAGTTTTTATCAAATTTCCACTAACTGGTTCAGATCTACCGCTTTATAAACCAAGTAATGTTCGACCTCCGAATAAACTTTGCAAATTCTGTTAATTTTCCGAGAAAATTGCTAACAATAAGAACTGAGTGATTAATTTATGATCCAAAATTACACTTTGACGAGTACCTTGCATTGTAAAGGACGCGATCAATTTTTGGGCTCAAGTCGACAAGTGAAAACTGTGCAGGGATATCGCACGCGTGTGCAAATCAATAATAACAAGAGAAAAGAAAACACGACTTTAAAGAAACGCGTTGTTCGATATTTCATGTAGCCCCGTTTTTGCTTTCGTACACGCGTTACTTTTGCGCTCATTGCAATGGCAAAAAAAAAGCAAACATCGACACGTTAAATCCGATCAACCGAAGTATACCTACGTATATTACGCATACCTCTTACACCCAAGCAAAATTAACGGCGATGGCGAAATTGGTTGTACGTATAAAATGCGCGTACAAGTTATACATTGCCGAAATCAACAATTGCAGGTGAAAGTGATTATGTCGAGGGCGAAATGATTAATGATAAAATTGTTGGTCCAACTTGGTTGTACCGAGTTACAATCCTTGATCGAACGATGTAACTACCTAGACTCGGAACGAGCATGCCTTTTTAACAACTAGCGCTTCTCTATGTCTACGCAATTTTTTGATCCGTCGTACGATAAGATCAACAGAGGCTTTCTGGTACAAATCGACGCAAGTATTCGATTTCAATCGCGAATATACACGTTACGCAACGCTCGGTACTGCGTATAAATTATACCTCGAAGTACATGCGATTTCACGTTCGGTACATTTGAGTTTGCAGACCGCGGGCAAACCTTGAAAATCTCTATGCTGCTATCCTGGAAACGTAATTTTACACGTTCTCATTGTTTATAAATTTGTATACCGTGCAGCTTGTTACGAAAAAAACGCTCTGAATCTAATTAATATTTAACGTTTTTGTTCCTCGACAAATCACTTCATTTGTTCGAGCAACAACGGCTGAATGCTCGCGTAACACGATTTTTGTATTATAATGTTAATAACCGAAAGACCTTCTCGTTTCCTGGCGAACCGGTGATGCTCGTTTGGGTATCGATAAGAACTTTGTATGCGAAGCATAACTCTCGTTGAACTAATTCACTTTTTTTTCGTTCATCACGTGAATTTTTCTCAAACCTTGCCAGTAGAATTAGTGGGTAATACTTTTTGTGAATTGTTTGAGATTTTATGAATTCAATTGTTTGGAAAATAATATACTTGTTTTTGTTTTCAACTAAAGGCAACTCAAAAAATACAGGGTCATTTATCGGTTGTTGAGCACGCGACTAACGCTACTGATTTTATCTGTTACTCATATTTAAGCAGCTCTCGCTCGCTCACGGCTCGAGTGTTCAATAACCGATAAATGACCCTGCAGGTTGTAGAAAAGAAACATATAGTGACGAAAAAGTTTTGGTCTTATTAGCACTTGTCAAATTACAAAATTTGCACTCCGTAAACGGCGGGATTTAAAATTCTGCAATAATTCACAGGAAGATTTTTTTTTTACCAGTGCCTCTTAGTGCACTTTAAAAAAATGATAGTCAAATGGGCATCGTTATGATAATTCTGTGAATACTGTTGGAACCGTAAGGAAATAACTGTAATATAGTTGTCTATACTGCATTTTTTTTTGTTGTTTTGCATTTTCAACATAAGAACGAACATAAAAGCTCATAATATAATATCTCTCTGAATAGATATTTTTCGGCCCATACACCACGTGATTCCTTGACATTTACATATCTTGTGTAAGAAAGTATAGTCACATCAGTTTCTTCGCGGAACTTGCAAAAATAATTTTATCTTATGGTTTGACAGATAGACTGGCTTTATTTTAAGATACATAATCATACATTAATTTTTGTCGACCATGGAAGATTGGATTCAGTCCGCCATTTTGAACAAAGGTACAGACAGTCCTTGTTTCGCTAATACTCGGTTTTTGTTAGCTCTAACGCGAAGATACGTTATTATCACACATTACATTCGTGTAAGACCGTGCTCGCGATTATTTTGTAAGATTCTGTGAAGAAACTGGAATAAGTGTTTTTTTTCTTTGTTTGTTTGTTTGTTTGTTTTTTTTTTCTCTACATTTGATATTGACATGTATGGGAAAAAGTCACGTGTTGCAATGCACTTATTCGACGTGAGCTAAAAATCCTGCGCTACAGTATGATTTTTCGTACAGCAATAAATAATGTTCGATCTCCTTGAAGTAAAAAAAAAAAAAGTAATATTCCCCTAATTTGAAACAGTCTATAGCCCAGTATATATAACGCAAGCACATGAGAAACCACGCGCACAATCCATGAAATCGATTAACAGTAAAGTTTCATGGCAAAAAACGCCGGTTTCTCATACGTGCATAAAGTATAATAAGAGTATTTGAAAAAAATAATTAGTCCACATTTTTTGATTTCGGTTAAAACCGATAGTCGCAAAAGTTGTGGACAATAGAGTTTCACCGTCTTTCAACATCTCGTATTTGCTTCAAACGTTGTTAAAAATTCGTTAAAATAAAAAGTATGGTCAAATTATTGTTCTCTAAACTACTTGAAACGTGAAATAGGAAAATAAAAAAAATGACTAAAATTCACCAAATCTCCTTATTCGACACACAGTCTGAACGGGGGCTAAATCTACTCGAGAGATGTCGTCGAGCGGGGAGTTTTCAACCCTTTCGAGCGGCGAGGCGACCGGCACGGGCGACGATTCATTGCCAAGCTCGAGGGAAGCTACAGCCGAGGCTGCTGGCTCTGGAGGAGGCTACGTTCCCCTGCGCGAGTTCCTCGACAGATTCTCCCTGCCGAGAGTTGTCAGGATCGAAGGCGCTGGGACAAGGCCAATTCTACTCTACAAGCAGCAGCAGCGCTCCCTGAGAGTCACCGCAACCCTGCTGATGCACCGATACCGCCACGACGTCAAAGTTGGACCCGAAATTGTCATCCCCGAAGGATATCCCGGTGAGTCGTCATTTTTTAACGATAAAGTTCGTTCCGCAACGCGTTTTTTGGCATTAGACTCGGTAGAGTGTGAGAAACACCTGCACGGCTACTAGGGGATTGTTAACCCTTTAGTCACGGTGGGATGCTAAGCGTTCCACCACAAAAATTTCAATGTCCTAGCGAAAAACCTCCGAGTAACAAGTTCCGGCACGAATAATCGAATTTTGATAGTTTGATCCAACATCTTGGATATTGAAATGATCAATTTCCGACTTCAAATCCGAGGTCGGACGACAAAATTCAGGTTATGATATCGAGTCTGAAAATGCATGACTGAAAGAGTTAATAATGATTTGTCTTAAAACAACGGTACAAATAACTGCAATTTCGTCACAAATCGTATTTCATACTCTTCAGTCTTTTTCTTCTTTAAGTTTTGATCGGTCGAGCTTCATTGACAAAGTTTAGGTAATACACGGACTGGTTAAAAATTACCATTTCTTGCTGTTGGGTGGATAGTTTAACAAGTTTCCAATAACACCGCTGAAACTTGTGATGAGAGTTTGATATTAACGACTGTATTTGAGTCCTCCGACAACCTAATCGGTCGATCCAAAGTTCAGGTTGATTTGCAAAAAGCATGAGAAAAATTTCCGTTGTATCTATCATGTTTTATACGTCTTTAAAAAAGTAAACGCAGATCGATTATTATAAAAAATTCTATAAGCATACGATTGTGTTAAGCGGTGTGACGGCAGCAAATCGCAAGTCGATTCAAAGAGGCAGCCGAGTAAAATGAGATAAGAAACAGCGATTAATCAAAGTCGTAGAAAAATGTAATGACTATACATCGAAATTCAGCTGAAAATATATAAGTATACAAATCGAATTGTCTGAAAAAATAAAGTACAAAACGTGTAACGTGACCGTTAAGGAAACAATGCAGGGATTTATTCGTTTCTTTTTTTTTTTCACTTCGAACGATGATCATGCGTTTCGAAGACTGTTCCAGCTGGCGTTTCGTACCTGACATCGGATTTTTCAGACTCGATAAATCTTGATCGATTATGCCGAATATCGAGTCCGCGGCGCAAAAAGATGAATGCACGAATAAACGTTGTAACAAAAAAAGGGTAAATAACGAATGCAAGCAATTTATACGGTTGACAGGTGAAAATAGGAAATTTATTTTATTTTTTTTCATCACTTCGGAAGGCTGCTCGATCCGTTTTTATTCGAAAAATTAGCAACGCACCGACATCTTTCCGACGTGTATTATAACGCAACCCCGTACATCCGCATCGAACGAAGAGCGATCGTCGCCCCGCGACTCCGTGTTAAGTAACTGTACAGCAAATCGGGCGGGTATAAAAGTCGTCTTACAGAGGCGGCTGCGAGACAGTTGGAGATGAATAGAGCTGTCGTGTTCAAAAAACTAATACCGTAGAAGGACCATTTATTAACGGTTTATTCGCTCCCGATCCATTCTGCGCCGATCACCGAGAAACGCTCTTTTGGTCCGGCGTGTGTATAAACCAGCTGCCGGTTGCGTAACCTCCTCTATATGATACTTTTTTCAGATCAAATTCCAGATAGCCAAAGCTTCGACAAATAGTAATTACAACGAGCAACGTTTTTGGCCACGTACGGGCGGCACCGAAGGCACGTATTCGATCAAAATCTGGTCGGCAGAAAACCGACCACAAATGAATTGGCCTTTATACAAGACGCGTGTCTCCGTTATGGTGTTTCGTTTGGAAGTTTAACGTTTTTTTTTTATCACTACTTGAAAAACTTCTTGTAAAAACAAACGGCTTTAGACCGGCCATGAGTCAGCCCTTGAACTTTTCGTTCTCACAAGCTGCAGGCTTCAAGTTTATAGAGAGAAAAAATAATGATATCCAATTCGGATTTGGAACTACAAATTCAGATTCGTGATTAACGCTGAAAATATGATGATTTTTTTTAATTTCGAACCACTGCAATGGGTCCACCGTTGCAAATTTTGCAAGTCTGACCTTGGGTTCGTTATCGGTGCTCCAAAGAACCTTTGAATATCAATTTCTACCAAAATTGAAATATTTTTAGATTGTTTCCACCATATTAGATCACCATTTCTGATTTCGCAATCTGACTTCAGATACGCGGTCAGCCACTCGACGAACCGACGAGTACCAATTTTCATCAAAAAACCAGATGTTTTTAGTTTTTTTTTTTTCAACTTCTTACACTCAACTTCAACTTGTATACTCAGCTGCGATATGATTCTGTACTGCCAACCTAACCGACTTGTCCACGAAATTAGCCGCCTGACAATTAGAATCACTAACGCCAAGTGTGCTTAACGCACCCCTCGAATCGCAGACACTTATAATCGCCGTTCTGAGGATCCAGCGAAGATGGATTCACATGCTCTGCGCGGCTTGTACACAACCGGTAAATTATAAGTAGGTACCTACTATGTGCGCTTGGTTGTCGCTGTGATTTAACCTAAGTCAACATGCGGCGGTCCAACGAAAGTAGTCGGTAACAGATGCCACGGACGGACAAAAGGACGTGGGAGTAGAATACGGAGGGTTTGCCGTGTAATGAAATATACGCCGAACGGCGGAATGAACAAACGGATAAACGAACAAGCGGCTAACAGCCAGCGAGGAAAAGGAGCGCCGCGCGATCACGATCAAAAGATAAGAGCTGCGTGAAGCCATGCGGACTGCGTCGATTCAGGCTCTGTAATAATTCACGTCCACCTTCCGCGTTTCAACTGAAATCTATCGGCTCCTTATATCCACTCTGTCTGTCTATTTCTTACCCCAGGAGCGTCCAAACCTCGTTTGCCAGTTCTGCCCACGCGTTTTGACTTGGTCTTTCGCGATTTTTCAATCGTCATTGGGCTAAATTGGTTCAGAAAGGTAAAAATGATGTTGGAACGAGGTTTTCATCGGTGCAGAATTTGAGATCGGCTGTCTGTATAAGTTTCATTCCCACACTACCGTGAGTTACGCTAAGTTTCATTGATAAAGAGCGGAAGTCAATTGTGTGATACGTTAGAGCACTGATCGTGAGTGATAGATTGGACGGAAAACTGACGCCGAGGTGAAGGATCGCTATTTTAAGGTGGTTCTTCCGCTACTCGACTGGCTTACGGTATGTCTCTCTTTTTAAAGACTTAATCAAATAGTACAGTACTTTATGTGAACGAAATTTCAGGGTCAGTTGTCGAAAAAATTAGGTAAATAAACAACTAATAGGCCCTTTGAAATCGTAGAAATATATAGATCACAAAAAATATATTGATAATCGCAACATCCGAAGAAATATTTAATGACAAAGTGATGGGTCAGTAATCATCAAAGATCGGTGATAGTTGAACGGAAGTTGATGATTCACCTTGTAAAATATGATCAGAGCGATAGATTGGTGATTTGTAAATTGCGTATATCGGGTTTAAGGATTCGAGGATTACAAAGCTGCGTCATTCTTGATACTCCAAATAACTTAATTGCATTCCAGTAAATTCTTGTACAAGTTTTCATGTATTACGAAAGATTTAAACTACCTTTGAAACATGTTCCAGTTCAGTATTTCGACCCGTTAGAGAAAATTATAAGCAACTTCATGTGATATCCATATAGATTCGAAGAAATGTAAAAGGATTTCACGTACGTTCACGATGATATTTCCTAGAATATTTCTACGTGATTTCAGATAATTTCATATGATTCTAAGACTTCTCTAAGATTTCAATCTCTTGGATCAGAGGCGACGTTGATGATAATTTTCTCGACAAAGGTATTGCAATTTGAATCGAAACATTCAAAAGTATTTTTGGGCTTCTTTTGGGAACAGCCCCATCAAAACTGGTCGTGTAAAAAAATTATCTCTTCACAAATGGTAAATTTTACAGTAAATGCTCGCTAAAAAAATTGTAACTCGAGTATTGCCGTGCAACAATTAATACAAATGTCTGATGGTCAAATAATGAAAGAGGGTTTCAAAGCAAGAGATTGTTGTGCTATCAGACTGAAAAATTACGTCTATTGGAAAGTAATTGAATTTGCCTTTTCGAAGTCACCTTAGAAGTTAACTCATCCCCATTTTCTTATCGAAAAAGGGATCTTTGTTCGCGACCATCGCTACTACAGGTTCGTCTAAGTTGCTATGAAAATGCCCATGGTATCAACAGCAGTCGCATGTGTTTTATGCGTGTGCACACACGCACGCGCGTATCTATAAATAGAGGAGGAAAGTATGAGGTAAGGTGAGCGAGCGTGTCGTGAATTATAATTTAATATCAGAACGAGCATTGTCGACTCGCGTGTACGTTGATACAGTGAATTCCCAAGACTCGGCATCACTATATATCTTCCCTTAGCAATTCGCTGTTTAGCCGCGTGGAAGTACGTGGTAGGTGGTCAGTGACATATGGGTAAAGGATAAGGGGGATAAGCCACCATATTACCATCGCGTTTACACCGACGCTCACGCAGGCGATTACATGGATATGTACGCGGGGTGGTGAATGCCTGAATGACAATGAATGAAACGTAAATCACTCGAGGCGGCCCCGGAAGTGGGTGTTCGAATTATATTTGTTTCTACATGTTTCTGTGAACACCGTTCAGAAACCCATTCATTCCTATAACATATTTCTCGTTCAATCAATTTATTACGCACTGCCATGTGACCGAGAAAAATTTGCGTTTTTTATTTTTTCGATCGATACATCTTGTCCTAAATTTTTGTACTGTATTATACAATCGTGCTGGTTTGATTCGGACTTCTGACTACAGTTTTAATGGAGTGGATTAGGCAAGGATACGTATTTTTAGGCTTATTTTGGTACGCGACAGTTGCACATTTAAGATATGTCGAATCCACGTATTCGCAAGCTACCAATTTTTTTTCTAAAAGTTTAGGGAAATGAGAATACAAAAATTGTAAACTAGAGCCTAATGTCGACTTTTCATTCGAATCTGTTGAAATGATTGATATTCGTTCGATGGGAAGTAAAATTTCATAAAAACTACAGAAAGTATGGGAAAAGAAATATGCATACAAAGAAGAATTTCTACAAAATGTGAAAAACGTCGTGCTTATTTTCCTTGACCAATTGACCGATCACAATAGTGTCAATTGCAATAAAGTTCAACAAAATTTGGCGAGGCAACGAGATTTATTGTGTATACTTGTACTGTATATTCTTACTTTCATTGAATAACTTCAAATTATAGTTTGGATCATCGGGGTGATTGATATTTTGTACTTTTCCCGAAAATGAAGTTCATTCGAAAAAGTAGGACCGTTGAAAAATCATTCGTCGCGATAACGTCTTTTTCACATTTTAATAGATCGTCGCGTAGGATGATTGTATCAATGAAGAAAGAAACGAGTCCGTGTTGCAGGCCCGCATTTAAGTAAATTGTCCAAGCAGTTGAGAAAGTTGTTCGTTTCTTCTCGAGTTTAACTCCCCGTTTGAACGTTTATAGCACAGTCTAGAATCTAGATGTTCCTTATAACCATTACTCTACCTTCGCAGTGTTTGCAAAAGGGATCGACGACTTCACCGCAAGTGCGAAATGTTGTCTCCTGACCAGAGACAACAATTTCTCTGTGTGAACGCGACGCGTGGATGTAAGAAAAAATGGGACAAGGAGGAGAAAAAGATACCATGACCTTACCCACCGTTTCCTAAACACTTTCCACGGGCGCTATAATACACATAACTGCATACATGAAAGTCTACTACATGCGATGAATCTTATCGTCCGGGGCTCTTCTATCGGGTGTTCTAGGCACTTTATGTTCGTACTTACATTAGCTAGACTTGGGCATTGCTGGAGCATTCCCTTATCTTTATTGCAGGTATTAGGATAGCGGCGGGATGCTCCGACCGGTTATCAGGCTTTTCTATTTTCGTTTCATGTGCACTAGGGTGGGTCAAAAAAATCAAGTATTTTTTTTTTTTTTTTTTGGATCCGACACACGAAAACTAGTTCCTAGGTACCTCTAGAAAGTACTCACCAAGTACGAGCTCTTAATATTAACGGGAAGATTATGCTCATCATAGTTTTCCATTTTCAATTTAGTATCATATAAAATTTTTTTTCTCCCGACATGTTAAATGATATTTCTTAAATAAAAGCCTTCTTCTAAATGGTTGGATTAATGAAAAAAGTATAAGAGACCATTTTTGTAAAGCGTTCAATTTCCTAATAATAGTGATATTGACTTTGCGATTGGTTAAACGATCTATTGTTGATAAGATATGACCATTTTTATATGATACTAAATTGAAAATGGAAAACTATGATGAGCATAATCTTCCCGTTAATATTAAGAGCTCATACTTGGTGAGTACTTTCTAGAGGTACCTAGGAACTAGTTTTCGTGTGTCGGATTCAAAAAAAAAAAAACAATACTTGATTTTTTTTGACCCACTGTAATGTGCACGCTTTTCTTTAACTATCCAACTTTAAGACCTACCGTTTTAAACGTTCCAATTTCAAGATCTTCTCTCAATTCAATAGTAAGAATGTTGCATTTGTGTTTCCTATCGTTACCGCATAATTTTCAAATAGTATTCTTGAATCGTTTTCAACTTTATATTATTGTCGGTCCCATTCATTTTCAAAGTAAAAAAATCCCGAGTTTGAAACGCGAGTAAAAATCCGGATGTAGGTTACCCGATTTGGCCAAAGGTTAAAAATTTTTTGCCACGTCTCGTGGCGAGTGTTTTAAACGGCGGGCCCTAGTCAGCTTCCGTATTACAAGTCCGTGGAGGGAAGCTAGGTTTAACAAATCTACTGGAAACAAGCGACGAAGCCTCCGCATAACGCACGCAACTTATATACGAACCAGAGTTCGCCTGGAGTCCGGAAATTTGCATTACCAGAGCGATTTACCTCCTTAGGTTGATTCAACGTCAGACCTCGACAGGTCACCAGGCGTGACGTCGACTCGCAACAGATAGACCAGTTTGCCAGGTACTTATCCAAGTTCACGTGTATAACAGAAGTTTGCCCAAGGCAATTCACCGCCGTTGCAGAGATCGCTTTAATGACGCACGCACATCTCCCACGTCAAATAACCCGGACGGTATTCGCCTCTGATTGTGAGGCCTGTATTCTCCCCTCGTCTCGGTCAGGCTGACTGTAATTCTCGTCCAATTCAATTCGCCGATATATTCGTGCGTGAGGGATGAGACGAAAAATATAAGAAACTTCCGAGCCGAGTTGCAATTTACACAGAACAGTCGAGACCGGATACTTTTCCGAAATTTTCTTCCGTCTACCGATTGTAAGACGAGTGACGCGAATGGAAATGAAATTCTTTTTGTCATTTTACCATCTGCTTACGTTTTTAATTTAATTGAACTCGTAATCCAAAATTTTTACTGGAAACATCGGAGTATCGCTTGGAAGTATTTCACTCAGCCTTTCTTTTTTTCGCACAATTTTTAATAACCAAGTTCATTAATTCGTAGGCTTTTTTTCGCATGTTTATTTAGCTGATTTGCAAATAGTGCAACGTACGATAGAATATTAATTTATGCTCTTGAACTTGAATCATGATTGAAATTTCTTACTATACGCTTTACACATGGACGAACAAAATTATTCACGAAGATTTAATAATAGACACGATCACATACACGCGCACAGGGAAAAAACCGCACACAATATATGAATGGTGAATTATTCTCTACTCGCGGTAATGGGATAATGTCGTGTGGTCGTTAATCATAGAGATAGCGGATAATTGAATAATTTGAAACGGCGAGATCGTGGCTGCTCTACAATTTGATCGTAGATATACCATAAAGGAGGAATGAAAGGTGCAAATTCTTTACGCTGGTTTGATCACGCCATCTGAAAGTGGTGCTGCAATAGCTGCTCGTAGTATAATATAAGATTGATGCAAATCAAGGGCAGAATATTGTGCAGAGAGACAGGTGTAAAATTAAGCGTGCACGCTCTTCGGTCTAGAACTTGGTCGAAGCCTCGTGACTGTCGGACTCTGACCTATTTGATGTCTAGGATAATCTGCACTCGCCAATGATATTAATAGCAAAATTGAAATTACAATAAAATGCCATAAATCAGGTTCCAGGCAAAAGTAATTGTGAAACGTAGCTCGATCGGGCTTACGGTAGAGCCGTGATAAAGCGAGTGTTTCAAAGTTTCAGTGAAACTAACCTAGTCAGATATAACTGTGAAAAAAGTCTCCGTGTTACGCGAAAAAATTTAAAAACAGTTAATAAAACCATTTTAAACCATTAAAAACCAAATTGCATTACTCCACCATCTTTTCGTCGAAGAAACCACAGCTTGTCCGATTTTGATAAACAATACTTTGTCTTATTTGAAAATGAATTCTGCGCAAATTTTCTGAGTTAGATTTTGGTTAGCAATAATAATATGTATTGCTTGCTGAATCACATATTTATCATCTGGAAATTATAAGGATTGTAAATATCGTGTTTTGCCGACGTGCTCGATAAAAAATCCATCTCAGCCGATTTACAGGGAATTCATGTGGGCATATAAAATTAGCTATGTTTTATTAGAATCGTAAAAACTATATATTGATTTTTCCGTTTGCCTATGATGTTGTCATTAACTCGATGTTTAGACAGTTGAGATTTAGTGTTTTACATTTTTTTTTTTCCACCCACCAGGACTTTTTGTTACTAGATTTAATTTTATCAGCGTCAATTGCACGCTTTAAACATTTGTTTCATCATGTTTTTGCTTACAAACATTTTTACCTTGATTAAAGGTTGAAAGTAGACTTGACTTATAGATCGAAATCACTTTGCCAATCTTACAGTAAAATGGTAAAAATATCTTTAAGAATAGATCAGTAACGATCAACGTAATTTTGAATGCTAATACATTTACGATTAGGTTTACCGGAGTTTATTGGTTTTGCCACTTTACGATCTTTCAAATTCTTTGACATTCTTATTCGGCAAACTTGCGAGTTATTTTTTTTTTTTTTTTGGTAAAATTCTATGCCAGTAACTGTAATAAACATAATTGGATGCAATAACTGGATAGTATGAAGTTACTTTCACTATCGTGTGTTTACTCAAATAATTTACCAGAACGCGGCAGCATCAGTGTTACTACATTTTTACGGCCTACATCCCGTTACTAAATTACACACTCGTCCTAACTATGTCAGGTAGTTATTATTCCAGGTTCTAACGGAAATTCTTAGTCGACACAGTAATCAAGTCAACAAAATATTTCTCACTATGCAAATCAATCTGCGTGTCTCATCAAAATATCCTTTTAAAAGTCTGCGAATTATGACTACAATCTGTTAAGAATAAAAATCGAAGAAATATTAAAAGAAATTCTTCGTGGATTACAGTTTTCTTCACAGGATTTGCATCTTTTGGAGAGAATTTTACAGATTTTACTACACATTTTCCACCGTAAATATATATTTTTTTTTTGAAATATTGTTATCGTGAAATTCAAATCTTATGTGTATTCGGATTTTTTCCGTCATATGCGAAAACATGGAGTTCGTTTGAAGGTATATTTGCATTGATTCTTACCGTTGCTGAAAACTCTTCGATTAACTGTATGTAATGAGTAGATATGTACTAAAAACTCATTAATACAAATAATGTTATGAAATTCGACTGAATCCATTTTCGTATCAGTTGTCGAGACGCGTGAATTAATCTGACGATTTGGTTTGACCGACTTTTAGTTTTTGTCAACAAGTCAACTATTCGTATGTAGAACAATTACAATTATATCAATGTTTTGGATAGGTTTGAATTTGCTGGTGTGGATTTTTGATATAATATGACCGAGAACTGAAAAGCATCATCATATTTCAGAGCAATTTATGTATAATTAGAATCACGTATATGAAAAGTAAGATTAAAGTTAAAAAGAACCTCAAAGATCCTGGAAAAGAAATGTGAAAATACGTCTAAATTGTTAATTGCGAATGCATAAACTCGCAGCCAAAGTTGAGAAAAACTTCATTCAACGGGCTCTTAACACTGGTGTGAAACATTCTCTGGCGGTTTTTTTTGTCTTCCAAAGAAAAATTTGCAGTATCGACCATGATTATTTGTGCAGTTCAAAAGTTAATATGTTTAGCAAAAGCGCGTTGAAAATTGGTTACAGGCTCAGCGATGGGTGAAAACGACGTTGAAACCACGAGAATACAACGGAAGTGGTTTCGCTCGGTTCCTTCAATGCATAAACCCTTGATTTACAGCCAGATACGCGGAGCTCAGCCCTTCGGTTCTCCTCGCGCGTCGTAGCGCACGCACATGCGCAGAAGCGAGCGCGTATCGCGATTCTCAGCCGGCGCACCTGACGCCTGCGCGCCGAGCGCAGCGCCTGTAGGAGAGCGCGGCGTGTTAAAATCGCGTCGAATGCTCGAGCAGATTCGCATATAAATCCTCGCCGTTTCTCCGGTCTCTAAGAGCGCGCGGCGCACGAAATCGAAAGTCTCTCGGCATCCAGGCGGACTTTTACGAGGATCGCTGGTAGGGAAAAGGACGCCCAGCCCCGGCCGATGAGCCAAAGCGGACGCAATGAGCGAGCAGGGTTTGAGTTACGATCGGCCGAGCTGCGCTGCATTTTCACCTGTATTCGGTACCGATTTGCATCTATATCGAATGCCCCTCTAGCTGCAGTGCTCGCTACGGACGGCGTTCCATCACCCGCGGAGTCTCGGCGGAGCTATTTCTCGGCCCGTTGCACAACTTGATTCTCAAGCTGCTCGCCTTCTTCCTATAACTCCGAACTTCTTCTGGGTGGCCGAAACAGTTTCCCGATCATCGAGTCGTCTTACTTCTATTCGCCCCAAGGCGCGCACTGATATTCTCGCTATCAGATGGTAAACCACTTTTTTAATCGATCGCTGCGATGCTCGCGATCGGACAAATTCAGGCGGTCCTGTTGGTGAGTCGAAATTCAATATCTTTTCGTTGATTTCAAAACGATATGGTCGAACATTGAGATTTTAATAGATTTATGTAATGGAAAACTGTGGGCGAAATACTGAAATTGCAAAACAAAAGTTTTTTCCAGATATAGATTGTCCGTTTTAAATCTCTTTCAAAGATAGTTCAAAATCTAGCAGATTCGTTCGATTTTATTTCACAACGGCTTATTTTCTTGGAAAAACTATTTATCGCAAATTAACTGTAACAGATTTTCTTCTGTTCGTCAATTTAATATTTCAAACATTATGAAGTCATTTGAAACAAAAAGTCGAGATCTAATCCTTACACTTCGTTAGTTTTTTTTTTTTTTTTTGCTGCATATTTTGGAAAATCTTCGCTTCACACAAATATACGGATTTGATAAATCCCTAAAGTGTGACTTGTGATCAATAAGGGAAACCGTATTGATTTTTGAATTATCAATCTCCTTTGTTGCTCCTGTTCGCTAACACTTTTACGCACGTACAAGTATATTTCGAGATATACATTTTCGACAACGATTCAGTATTTTTCGAGTGATTAGTTCAAAAACAATCTCGTGGATGACGATATTTGGCTTGGATTATTCGCCAGAGTATCAAACAGAAGAGGTGTTCGACAGGTGAATTAAACCCTGGTGCAAAACATGGCCACTGTTAAGACCCTGGTACTTTAATTTCGGCTCAAGGTTCAATTTTGGGAACTCGGTGTAGCTGCTAATTGTAAGTAGTATTTCAAGCAAAACAAAATGATAGTAAAATGAATTGAAGTATGCGTTTATACAGTGGACTAAATTTTCAAGGCTGAGAATTTAGCCCACAAAATTCACCAAAACTAATCGCTTATAGTTAACTCATAATTAAAATCGCATTAAGAACAGTTCCCCGCCCAGTATCAACCAATTTCTGTTTCTTTTTTCCTGTTTGTATTTATTTTAGGTTCGAACTATCCATTGCGCAAATGGCAAATGAACTTTGCGATAAAATTATTAAAATTATTGTTGGTTTTTGTCAATTTAATCTATCTTACTGCACGATTAGTTTCTTAATGGCACGGAGCTGAGCCATCTTGCAGGGATCAGCTAGCTGTTGTAATGCAGTCGCTCTTGGATGGCGTGCATGAAACGTTTTTTCTCATCTTGGTCTGATCGATCGATCTACGTTATACGTACGTTTTATCCGAGAATGCAGAGTAGCTGTAGTGAATGAATTCCTGAATTGTTGGAAGAGTTTAATTGCACCGCATCTTTTGACGTGTACACGCATCCTTGGACTAAACGCGTTCGTGATAGTGCAGAAATAGCTTCACCGCATGAAATAAGGTAATCATGATAATAGCGAAAGCGATATTATTAGCAACAGGAACAGGCACAGGAAGAGAAATATAGAAATAGCAGTGGCAATGGCGATGACATCATCAGCCGTATCATTATTATAATGGCGATTGCAGTAGGCATAGAAGAGGAAATAGCAGACTGAAAACGGCTTTATTCATAGAAGTCTCGTAGTTGAATAAATAACCGTAAAAGTAACATCGATAACTAATTAAAGGCAATAGCGATAGGACATATGTTGGCAGTAGGCAGTAATATCTCGAAAAACGAGTATCTCTCAAAGTATAATAATTGCAATGACGATTATAAATCTGAATTAAACATTTGAGATGTCGAAATAACGGATTCGACGAAATTTAGTATCCGGAGGTTTTTGAAAACGCTGATTCATGGTACGGCGAAACGTATACACCGAATTCACTCAAACCACCACGTTTTCCATTTTTTATGCGCAACACCGCTAAGAAAATGACTGTCAAGAAGTTACTGGACATCTTGTATGGTATAAAATTGGAAATTGATCTGTCTGAAACTATTTTCTAAATAACGCAAAGCTCACGAGCATCGAGCACTGAATACCTACTCGAGCCTTTTAAGCCATGTGAGACTTTGCTCACGTACAGGCAGCGGAGGCTGTCAGAAGCTGGCATGCAAACGTCACATATTAAATTACATTCTTAACAAGCCATGCTAATATATTAAGTCAGTGCGTTGATTAAATGTAGCTGTGTTGGGTAACACAATAAGAGGATCACCATGCGCTCTTATGCGACTCGGTACGCGCATGCATTTACACGTGGGCATGTACATACATAAATACATACATATTATACACATGCACATTATGCGCGGCGGGCCGCTGCGGCCCCCATGCTAATTATTCTAACCAACCCGAGCAATTTGTCGGGTACGATAACGTATATTTAATAGGAGATGGCTTATGCCCTGAAGGTATTTACATCTGTTGCGAATACGCCCGAGAAATAACCTGCGTTATGCATCCAGACGCGGTTCTCTCACCCGGTTAGCACGACTTAACACATAAACGAATGCTATATGACTCTCCGGAACCCTGCGGAATATAATTTGTATCAAATCCAGCTGCACCGTTTCTTACCTGCCCAGCATATTTCCAGCCAAAAGGGACGATTTCGAGATTCCATGAAACTAGACATCCGAAGACGAATTTTTTATCCGCCATTCCGATGACCCTGGAATGTTGTTCGAACTCATCGACTACAAAACTTTTCTCACTTTTTGCTAAATCCGGGTGAAATTTGTTGAAAATAGATTGATACAGATTAAGATGTTGAATATTTCGCCGAAATTTGAGCGTACCGAATGCGCAAAGTCTTTTCAAACTTGTATCACCTTACGTTTCAGGCGGTATTTTCTTGGTTTTTAATATAGCCCAAATCCTGTAAAATCTATAAAGTTATCGTGATTTGGGTTAAAATCGTACCGCGATCTACGATAGTCGTGAAAAATTATCAACTGCAATGCGATGAATCGTTCGCAATTCGGCGAATGTTCCATGAGAGTTAACTGTACGTGTTGATTCACTCCAAACTACGGGTTGAAAAATTTGTAGAAATCCTTTTGTTCAGCATCGAGATTCAAAATGGTGGCCAAGTCTACCGCCAACGTCCGTTTGTTTTAAATTTTGGCGTAGCAGCTCAGTCCTAAGTACGCAATAAAAAGCTTTACCTCCCGGTGGAACTGCGGCCGCTAAAACGGCTCAGGAGCAGGAATTGCCTGTTGTTGTTGCGCAACTCAGCCGCACCTTTAATGTTCTACATAATAATTTATTTACCGAGCACACTGAGCAGCTCGTAGCGCAGAGGCTCGTTCTGCGGTAAGGCGTCGGTTCGTTCGGTTTGTGAAGTTGTGCAAAAAGTCATCCGAGCGGCAGGCATGCCACGCGTAAACATGCCTCCATATTCCGTCATTTTCTTCATCCGAGGCCGGCTGAAATGGTCCGTGATTCACGCCAAACTACGCACAACTTGTGTAGGAACCTGATTGGACCTTGGATCGCACCGAGGGTTCCACAATTTTCAGGATTTCATTTAAGGAGACACTTTCGGAAACCGGAATTGCTCGACAAGATAAATTACACGAGTCCAAAACATGGCATCGTTAGATTGTCAAAGTTACAAGTTATATCCCGGTTCATTTAAAACCCGGGAAAATCAACTGGCCTCTGTCTAAACGGACTTTAACGCGGATATCTCAGAAGTAAATCTGTATGAAGAGACGGTACCGTTGTGGCCGAAGAAATAGGCGAAAAAGAATCTAATTTAATTAAGAAGCCTCCGTCTAGTTGGCTTCTCTCATATTTATTCGACGCTGTGATATAAGAAAAGACTGGCCAATTTGATACTGGGAGACAATGGTTGACCTACAGACAAAGGAGTCCGCTCCTCCGGTGCTCACGTCCACAAGGACAGCAACTTCTTTTGACTCTTTGGAAGAGGAGATCGAAGCTGGCGCGATGGTTCCCGCTTCAAGAACGCGGTGGCAGCTAAGGGTTGCGCAAAAACTGATTCTGCCCGAGAAATACTCGGAACTAGGTTGTGAGTATAATTATCGACCGAGACTTGAAATACCCGAAGATCAACGGTGACCTCGAACTTCGATTTTTCCTTTGACGCTAACCGATCTTCCAAAGTTACAGATATTTATGTAATTGTTCGATGACCTTTAATTATCGGTTAGTTTTTGGGCGATTTTCGAGGATTAATCGGAAACGTCTTCGTCACCTTTTACTGGGCACTGCTTCTTCTTTCCAAGTTCTATTCCGCGCTGCTTCAGCCATCGATCGATTTTTAAGATCGTATTACGTGGTGAAAAAAAACTACCTACGCATCATGATATTCATAATATACTCAACGATGTTGGGTCTCGCTCTAACGACACTTCTTCCGGTTATATTCACGTAAATTATTTGGGCGTGGAGTGTTTTGGCCAGGTTTAATAATACCCCGCTTCTTGGCACGAGGTCTTCAGCGTTTGTAATCGTGAAAGAGAAAAACGAATCGATTAATGGACCGAAGTTAGGCAACTTCAATTTACTTTGGTCACGCCCTATGTCATGGCAAAGGGAGTGGTTATGGTAATTCGTGCATTACATTCGTCGATCGTGACTCGTGCAAAGGTACCATAATGTTTGTAACACAGACACGAAATCTATACGGTCCCGTATCATTCCCACAACTTTTTATCCCTGTCGGCTATTTCACCCTGAAGTGCACGAAGTTTCATAGATTATTTCTGATGGAGAAAAAGCACCCTGTTCGCGGCCCCAATTTTTTCTTTTCCGTTAACAAAAAATAAATGTAACGTATCCTTCCATTTTCATAAGATCTTGCACACATAATTCTTGTCCGTTGATTCCTGCAGCAATCCGAGGTCAAACATATAAACGAATCGTCTGTCCTGAATACTTAAAGTCACGTGTCATTATGGCGAACGATTTTTTAAGCTATCAAAGTCGGGCTTAGAATAATGAGAACGTGACCGGAGTTTTTATCAATATATGATTCGCTGAACAAGAGGTTTATTTAGCCATGCAGGAGCCAAGGTGACGATATGATTCGTGTACAGCCATAATTTGAGTTTGCCTCGCGTGTCGACAATCCATCAATGCCCGATTAAATTGAGCCATCCAAGTCCGACAAAGGAGTCGCTTGATCAAAAAATGATTGGTTTGTATAACAGTGAAGCGCAATTGCTACTGGAATTCAATCTTAGATAATTACCATGTCAACGTGAAGAGCAACGACTCTAAAACGCGTATCTAAACACGGACTATTTCTCGAACGTCGCGAAGACGGTGCAAAGTCAAGTTGTAGAAGGAAGCGGAACACTGCGTACAAGCGTAACACGTCAGCCAAGGCATCGGTGAGTTGTCGCCTCCGGTTTAGCTCTTCTCCAAGAAGCGTGGCACGGGGACCACGCAAAGTAACGTTACTTCTCGACGCTCGACTCTTTCCAAAGTGGTAGATCCACAGCGTGAAGATCTACGCACTGTTTACCACTCGGTTTCAAAAAACGGCGGCGCCCACGTTCGCGGGAACTTATAATCGAGGGTTTCGCTGCGTACTCAGGAGCCGTATACATCGCTCTGTTTGTCTCGACGGATGATCCTTGAAGAGCACAGTACTCCTCGAAGGTGCTCGAAATGAGCATTGTTGAAGGCTTCTGTATCACAGATCGCGATCTGAAAAGATCGTTTCATCTGGCGCTTACGAGATATGTATAAGGCACAAACCGAGCTAGTCTATCATTGCTTGAGAAAATTTGAGTGGTATCGTGCAGATAAGTCCATGGTATCGAGTCACGGGAAGGAGTGCAGGGTAGTTGAGCAAGCGATCTGCAGCTGGTATTAAGTATACAGAATGCCACAGGATCTCGAGGATCCGGGCTGGACCAGTGTTCTACGTACCTGCAGTGGTATAATCGAAATGTAAATGCAGCCAGCTCGAACCAACCTGACCACGTCGTGCTCTCCCGGGGCATCGCATTCGTAATCGGCCAAGAACCGATCGGGATCCAGACCGGATTAAGACCAAACGGGTCCTCGGTCGAGGGGAACGGAAGAGTGTGTCCGGATCGCCACCGGCAAAAGGCGGGGGGGGGGGGGGGGGGGCAGTGCACCGGGGAGGCAACGTTCGAGAGATCGGCCCCGGGCGCTGGTCATTGTTCGTGCGTAACCGGGCACTGTCCGGCTTGCTTTCTAAGGAATGCCGGCATGCGCCCAGGGCTTCGCCCGTTCAGGGCAGAGTCGGTATAGTCCGTAAGCGTGCTCTAGGACGCGCTGAAATGAAAGTTGGAAAGAAACACGGGGGTCTTTGGGAGCAAGTGGAAGATGCGCCAGGTGAACGGGCGTCGGTCGAAGGTGTTGCGCGGCCCGGTGAGTTGAGAAGAGAACGAAGAGCGATCGATCGGCTTGTACCCGGAAGAAATGGAAAGTGGCGCAACGAGAGGTGCGGAGAAGGCACAAGGTCATTCCGTAAGCCTCGTGAGCCTCCAGGCCACGCTCCACGAGGGAGAAAGTATGTTTGGCGTGTTCGCCGTTCGTCGATCGGTTACCGACGACTCGATAAAAATCTTTACCTCGTAACCGCCGATCACAACGTTATGTCACGGGCACCGACGGCTATTTGTTCCACCAGCATGAACAGCTTGGATACCACGACGACCACCGCTCACGAGCACTCCAACGTGTCGTGGTCATGCCCGTTGAAGAGGTAGAAACGATAGTGAGGCGGGCCGTTAGGACGGAGTTTTGGGTCAGCGCGAGTCAAGTCGCTAAGAGAGCCTCTTCTTTTTACTTAAAGTTCCTTGAACTAGATCTAGACCTCACATAGGACTGGTTGAAACTGGTGGAAATTTAAGGGGACCGGTATGAAAGGCTTTGTTTTGATCGTTCCATGCAAAACCTGATGACTTAAACCAATGAGACAGAAACCATGGAATTAGAATTTTGGGTACTGTGAAACTGGTTTTAGTTTTCTGGCCATTAACAATTTACGTCGGTGACATTAAAGATAACTGATATTTCAAGATAGAAAATATACATATTTTTTAATCTTTCAATTCGATTTCAGTCTCATTTGATGTGTCGAGTGTACTAATGAGAAAGCGTTATTAAAACTTTTTGTTGTTTACATCACAAGTACTTCATTTTTCGCGAACTAAAGTCTTTGTAACAGTTAACATTAACGTAGAATGTTAATTTTGTTCGTTGAATCGGAAATTTGAGACTATCAAAAGTAGTTGGATCTGTCTTCTCCCATTGCTGACTCGAACCGATATTTTCACGCTGATGCTGAAACGATAATTGAGTCCGAAACTATTCAACGCTGCAGCTGACGTTCGTTGCTCGTTCGTTGCACGTTGCGTTTGTAAATACGATGGGACTTATTGCGCCCACACAGCGGAGAAATGGTACGCACAATGCGCTCACTCGGAAATCTCTCAAGGTGATGAGAGGTTAACGAGGAAGTCTTTGGGGTGTGCGTGCGAACGTGTAACGTGAGTTATGCAATTGAATAAGCACGCCCCGTGTCACGTAGCGTGCATCAATCCTGGAACGCGAGAAGTCGAAACGCCCTGCATGCGCGAGCAAGAAGCAGCATGCCGCAACGGGCAGTATCTTTTTATAGGCATTATTGTACAGTGTATGTATAGTCGACCTCTGCCTATGGTAACCGATGATATTGTGCTGGTTTTTACAATCGAGCTTTTGTTACAAGTCGGTACACATATAATGTATAGGAGCGACTCCTCCGCGGCGAAGATGCAAGCAACTTTGAGATACGGCTCGCGTGACGCTAGCGTGACGTAGCTGGTAAACGCCGCCTGTAGTCTTGACACTGCAATTAACCCGGTTCCAACCAACGTTGACAAATGACGGTGCGAGTATTTTTCCTACGATCTTTACTACAGCGCTTGCCTGCATCGCCACCATCACTCCGCTCTTCGAGACACGTTAAAGGGAACGAAAAAGGACCGTTCAATATCAGTGATGGATGCTCGCCAAGGTTACGTATGATGCTCGGGCCAAACAGAAGAGATGCACGAATTCGATTGTCACTCTCCGACGGCAAGCTTCGGTTCGTACCTGACATTATCGCGGAGTGTTTTAAATTGGCGACAGTCCAATATGACTGGATTTTTAACCCCAAAGGAAAACCGTGACCTCATTGAAAAGGTTAAGGAAAGAAATTTACTGTGGGATCCTACTCACGTGGATTACAAAAGGCGCACGATTCGCGATAACACCTGGACGGATATCGCTAAGACTTTGAACCAGCCAGGTAACGGGCGCAGTTCACTCCGTTCCGCGCACCATTGCAATGTTTCTTCCCCATTGTACCGACGTCTTATGATGAATGTGCTTGTACTACTCTGTTGTAGCGGAACTGATGAGGAATAGTTGGAACCGTATCCGTAATTCGCACAGCAGAGAGTACAGATTCTCAAAAAAATTCCGGCGTAGATCGAGCTGGCGATACTACCGAAACCTGGCGTTTCTACGCGAAGGTTCCAGACTGCGAAGACCGAAACGGGAGTCGGCTCAACGGCACACTGGTTCTCAGACTTCATTGTCAGAGAGCATTCTGTACTTTCGTAAAAATTATCCAGCGTGGTGGGCCAGGAAGGAGTCTCTGAGGGGAATTAGCAGTCGTGACCTTATCCCCCGGCCAAGCTTTTACAGACGTAATAGTTTCTTACCGGTGACCAAGACTGAAAACCAAGGCTCATCCGGGTTCGGTTCAACCTGGTTTAATCACCGAGAAGTCGTTGAGATGTCGAAAAATTTGAAAAGAGGTCAAAGTACCCTTGAAACACATTCGAATTACTCCCAAGACACTGTTTCTCGTAACACGCGATCAGCCTCATCGGTGCATAGACCCTTCTTTTTTGAACTCGCATCCGGAAGCCCATCAGAGAACAATAATCATCCTACGGTGAATGAGGCGCTTGATTTCTTCCCTTACGAAAATCCACCGAAGGCGAGGACCCCCTCTTGCCGGTCGACGAGACACGTTGACAAGAATGCAGTCGAAGATCACCGATGGATCGACGCACGTCGGCCTTACACATGTCCTGGTTCCTTATTTTTGAATTGCACTTCGCTGAGACCCACGACATGTTCAACTTCCAATTTCAGTGTGGATAGACAAACGTCGCTGCGATCTGGTAATGATTCCGTGCTGGAACCTGGAGTAGATTCTTCTGGACAGCGATCTTATCGCAGATTGCAGACTCCGATCCGACTCAGAGAAAATGTACGACGTAAAGACATCGATTCCTCGTCAGAGTTTTTCTTGAGACGGTCTGGTGAAAAAAACCCTATGAAAACTGATCACCAGGCTTCAAGCAGTGGATTTAAAGCCGATTCAGAAAATTTTCACCGACGACTTCGATCCTGGCAGTCAGTATCGGCAACGAACGTCGAGGCTATGCCAAAGGAAGCCACTTCAAAATTTACGAGAAAAAAGAGTACTCGTACTGTTTTGCGTACAAATTCCCGATCACCTCTGACGAAACGACTGACTGCAGAAAACACTTCGTCAAAACCAGACTGGTTGAATGAGAAACGACGTATACTAGATTTTTGTCACACACATTTTTCAGAGGATTCAAAAAGCACTGGCTTGAAACAAAAACTACCAAATTTTGAAGAAATGTTGAATTTCCATACCAGCAACACTGCTGTAGAAGATTTTTCATCCAGAATGAAGACAATTATCGAGCTGGTTTGTTTTTTAAAACAAAAATTACTTGTGTTATTCAGTAGTAACCAATATAACAGTGAAACTTTGGAATTTTTGAAGTCAGCTGGATTCAAGAAAACGGTATGCTGCATGAATGCAGATTTTCAGGACGATAAATTTCCAGGCTTGTCGCGCCAAGCGAGGTTGGAAATATTTTCAAACTTTACAGAAAATCTTTATGCAAACGCACTGAACCCACCGAATGCTTCTATCTCTCAAGACGAAAGTCACGTGAATCAGAGTCACCTTGTGAACCGTGTAAACTGCGAGAAGGACACAACTACCCAAGAAAATGCAAACTATTCCCAAACGTTTTCGGAGGTGAATCCTAACGACGAAGAGAATAACGAAATCATTTTTCTATACGGTCCTGAGCTACCTGAAGTTGAAATTTTAGAAGTGCGCAAACCCGTTGGACTAAGAATGAATTCGGATAGCGAGGTTATGCACCTTGACGAAGACTATCACTTTCTGATGTCCTTGTATCAGCAGATGACGTGTTTACCACGGCACAAACGAATCGGAATGCGAATCAAGATGCAGGCTATGATGTTCGATCAATTATACTGAAGAATTTCGTTCGAGGACTTTTTAAAACACTTTGTCCGTCTTTCGTATGTACATTTTTATTTTTTATCCAGTCGGAGCACGTTCTCGACCCCGTGTCGGCTCTATGTTCGTTTACCTCTGTTTACCTTCGATTTTATATTAAACTCGTATCATTTTCCAGGAGTCTTCTGATCGCCGAACCACTTTCAATTAAAATTAGGTCAATGGCTCTGGTCTGTAGCGATTGCGTGTGTTTCCTCTACAGAGTGAAGTGCACCTTTACCGCTAATTCTCGAAAGGCGTACGTTATACGACAAGACGCCGTCGCCCTGTCCCCGTTACTTGCCTACTAGCCCAGCTGCAATCTGCCTTTCCACCAGTTTTGCACCACAAGCGTATTACACCCGTATGTTCTCATTCGAAAGAGTTTAACAAGCTATAAAGCGTACAACCTGCGTGCCGCATCATAAAATTCCAAGGTTGTTCCGCTCGCCTTCGGGCGTGTTTTTTTTTTCCCTCTAAATCAAAATTAGCATACCAAATTGCTTGTACTGTAATCGCGAGTAGCTCAAATCGCTTGGGGACAAATAGAGGAGGAAAGGAGCAGAACAAGAGAGCCAAAGTCTGCGAAAGCGAGAGACGGATAGATAGAGAGACTCATTATAGTCTTGCACAATGTACCATTGGAACAGTGGGCAGGTCTCGACGTAATATCTGCAGAGCTGTGTTAGAAGAAATTGTTTCAGCTAGCTGGCGATCGTTTAACGAGGCGGCGAACTAGCAGGACCTCTTTCCGTACCATTTTACCAATCGTTCAGTGCTCACAACGTACAATTTTCACTGTTGCGCCAGCCCTACCTCGGCGTGACGCGCTCACCTGAAACCGGTTGAAAATGCTGATAAAATCCGCGGTGAATGTGGCGCAACAGTGGATGCACCGTAATTGCATCAACTTTGACGCCCGGCTTCGTCGCCGCCCGAAACGTGACGCGATTTTCGAGTCGTTCACTTTTTCAAGTTCATGCGAACGAAATGGAGTCCTGCAAAGTAAAACTGGTGCCAGACCGCGGCTGATCGTAGAGCGTGTGCTATACGGGGCTTGAACGAATCTCACTTACGCGTTGTGCGGTATAACCGCCTACCTATAGACGATATTACGCTGCGATTGCCCAACGAGAAAGTGAAGGAAGGAATTTAGTCTTGCTGCCAATCGCCCTGACCTCCTCGCTCCAGCGATTTAATGGACACATCGTTCTCTTCAAGGAATCATTTAACGAGCCATGCTGGCTGCTTTTTGTTGTCCTGGTCCCCGTTGAGTAACTCGTGCTGTCCCGTTGACCGAAGCTCTGACACGTGTTTATGTCGTTGAAAGTAAGACCGCGACATCGTGCACTACTTCCTGCGTGTCGCGAGCGTCTTCCGTTTCCAATTTCAAAACCGGTATGGTGCTATTATTGTGGGTATCTTGGCGATGCGTTATATGCACCACGAGCATACGATCTTACCGTGACTTCTTATGCTTCTTATGCTTCGAGACGCGATACTTAATCGCATATTAATGGCAAACTGTAACGGTAACTGTATTTCACCGGTAGGCTGGCTGCAGCACACGCGCGGCCTGCATCGCTGTATCTTTTACACGTATGAAACACTCAGGCGGTGTGGTTACATCGCTTATCGGTTGGTCCCATTGGCCCAACATTACCTCCATCGCCTAAGCATCGGGGAATAACGGGGATCTCCTAAGCTACCGACTGACTACTATCCTAGCTCATATTTTCAGCGGTTAACCATTACACCTAGTTGCAGGTACTTGAATTCGAAATTGTAGAATATCAGGCCATTTAATCGCCTCCAATTACTTCTAAATATTTGGAACTCGTTTTGAATGCACGTCAAAATAACTTCTATTCGATTATAAACAGCTTGGAATGACTTTGAAGTTCGTGAATTACGAACATTTAAGGAGACTTCAAAAGATACGAGACGCCTACTTCATACGTCACCCATAGTTTGTGTCTAAAGACTTTCTAAACCCGTTAAACACTTTGAATTATCATCAAAGATTTCAAAACTTTGACGTTCAGAGATTCTTAGTGCTTTTCAAATACTTTCAAAGGTATGACAACGCACTTTACAAGACGTCGAAGAACTTGAACTGACTTCAAACGACTTTAAGTGACGTTAAATTGTTTCAAGTGACTATGTAACAGGAAGTGATTTTAAGATACCGTCTATATGATATCAAAGATTGCAGAAGATTCGAACACACTTCAAATGACTTTAATAGATTTCAAAACTGAAATATCTCAAAAGACTTCAAAAGACATTTAGAGTATTTTAATGCAATCCAAAGAATTCGTTACCTATAGCGAAACACGTAGTATTGAAAGATTTTGATGCTTGAAACTATTTTGAAAGGCTTCGAATCACTCAAAACGACGCCATGAATTTCAATTAGGTTGTACCTACGCGTGACTGCGTGACTTCGCGTAAACTTAAACGACATCTGATGACCTTAAGTGAATTTCACGCGTACAATAGACTTTGAAAGGATACGTATGAATTGAAAAGGTCTTTTCCCAACCGTGCACCTTATTTCAACAGTAATCAACCCCTGGTGATAATTATCACCCATACGGCGAACATCATGCGCGGTAATATTTCGGTCACATTGGACAGGTTTGATACGGCGACTGAGGAGGTATCGCGTTACGTGTTTGCACATCCATACCTGGAAGAGCCAAGACCCATATTGCCATTTCGGCACCGGTCCGGTTGCAAACGGACAGCGGTGCTGTCGCTTCTTTCGTAAGAATTACAATCGCAAATTTGGCATCGCCAACCTATACCCGCTGACCACGGGTCGATTTACATTTACAAAGGCATGCTAAAATACACGCGGTATATTGTAAGAAAGCGTGATTTATTTTCGTCCACTTACCGGTTAATCTTAAGACCCTCGAAGGTTACGACAGATGCGGTCAGACTGCTGCTGAGAATTTCACCTATAGGTATCTTTGCACTTACATCTTATACCTGCATGAATATATTACACATGATCATCGGATAGATTGTGCTCCGCGCGATCCCGCGTATATTATTCATACATCGATGCAACGTATGAAAAGTTATAAAACAAAGTGTTATCATTTTCGTTTCGTCACCCGGTACTATATTACACTCTTGATTAATGGTATCGCTTGCGTCGACATTTACAAGCGAATTAAATTTCGACCTCACCGTGCTGCGTTATATTTTTTAGTCCGATTTGTTGCGCAATCTATTAATACGTTGGGAAACAGGTTGTATCCGTGAAAAAATAAAACAGCCTTGTCCGCCGGAGGTATGCAAAATCAAATTGACATTAATACGTATAATTTGACCATCATAAGCCTCAACCAAAAATAATGATCTTTGTGAAAATATATACAGGTATAATCTTGCCTGAGCAATTTTCATATGCCTCCAAACCTTCGACGTGGGGAAAAACTACGTATAAACGAAGCGGGATGATAGAAAGACCAGAAAGAAGAAGCGGAAGATATTTTTATTATCAGCATGTGCCGAACGGTTACTTGACCCTTATTTATTACATCGACGGGATTCTGCAGTGATTTCTTTCGATCCGCGATGACTAAACAGAATCCCTGCAGATCCGTATTACGAATCTAATTTATACTTTTCTTTTTTACAACCGAGTAACTGTTCTGTTCAGAAAGTGAATCAGAATCAATTGACGAGCCAGAGAAAGTTGAACCATTGTCACAGCCGTATAGCAACATCTAAGTGTTGCTAATACTTAACTAAGAGTCGTAAAGAATAAAAGCATCGAATCCGCTGCATCACGCGGGCTACTGATCGCACGCATTATGAACTCTTGCCGCCAGAGTAGCCATTCTTCTTATAAATCAATTTACCGCGGACAATGGTCAGACGGATACTCGAAGAGTTCCTACTTTGTTGACTAGTCGTTTTTGCGAGTTAATCGATAAAAAAGAAACTGTGTTCAAATATCAAGAATCACTGTCCGTTTACTTGAAATTATATACAAAGATTTGAAATTTAAGATTCGAAATTCTCAATTCTCTCGTGCATCGCTCTTATCGTTCGGACTTTGTGATAGTAATGTACGTTATCGATACAGTGAGAATATAGTATTACATTCCAAACTGTGCTTCTGTGCTCTCTGTCGGCGTTATTTATTTTCACGGAAGGATCGAGACTCCGTTACTGCAAACTTATTAGACGAGTTACAATTAACCAATTACACGCCAACGCCGTTACCCAAGAAGCCGACTTCGCTCGGGATCCACCCATGTGTGAACGCCACTGTACTTCATGTGAAGCTATGGGCTATACGGAGCGTAATATAGACGCGGATAGGAATATGTGTTAGACCAAGAGCTGTGGCCGGTAGTCGAAAAAAACCAACCAGTAGGTATTACTTAATGACCCAGATTCTTGTATCTCATTGTGTTACCGTGATTGAAAAGTCAACTGCCTACGAGCCGTCGACTCTCTATCGCCTATGTGCTTACATAAATACCATACGGCAATATATTCCCGATAGTTTTGCGTTAACGATATCTCACGTAGGTACTGCGAACCGTGCCGAAATACGTGTTTCAGAATTTATGATACGACTCGACTGTTATTTTTTGTTTTCATCAATGTCGGAGTACAGGTTTTTGACTATTTTCAACATTTTTATGCGGTCAATATTCTCGAAATATTTTAATTGCTGCGAAGAGTCGCCAAGCGCCATATATACGTCTCACTTTTGTTTGCTTTATAGTTCGTTTTTTTTATCGTGTTGAGAACGGTAATAAAAAAAATGCGTTCTCTTGCATACATTATTGCTATGAAATATTGTGTCTCTCTAATTGTGATGTGTTTTGATTCGTGCGTATGCAGATCGGTGGAAAAATTAATCTTCATATGGAATGAAGATAATATAAAAAACTGCTGAAGTAATTTGCTACTTTTGATCCAGCCATTTCAGTTGATATCGAATATTTTTTTCTCTATTTACGAAACTTGAAACAAGATATTCACAAACTTGGCTATTAATGTTCTCTTTGCTTCATCCATCTCGATGCTTCAACTGTTAATGTTTAAAATTGGAATGTAAACTGCTTCCAGGTTGTTTGTACTTCGACAATATTGAACGGCGATGACTTCAAGACGCGGCGTGCGTGGCTTGTCGAAGTACACGCAATTCTCTATTAATTTTTTAGTTTTATTCTTGAAAATCTATGAATATCTTGATTGGATACAAATCAATATTCAAGAACGCAAACTGGTTAGTGAAATAGACTCAGAAATCAATAATTCTTCATTCCACTAGGCAATTTTTGAATATCTTACCGCGACGCTGATAATATCCAATTAACCTTTACTCTTCAATTTCTAAAATACGCACTAATCTATTCTAAGACTTGTTTTTCAAGTGGGCCAAATTGAGTTACCCGAATCCGGGTCAAGGCGCCCCAAACGGTGATACAAAAAAAGTTTGCAAATTTCTGTGCCAACATCCGCGACACAAAGGAAACGTGAAACGAAGGACTAGAATCGCCCACGAAAAATTTTTACCTCAGATATTAATCAGTCACGAGACAAAAATCCCCCCCCCCCCCTGTTATTGGTCTGTGCGTATAATTTCATTGTCTTTTAATTTCGTTCCCGGCTGTCAGCCGCCGAGTTGAAATATTGTTTAGTTGAGTAGCTGCGAGGTCTTGGCAGATTTAATGGGTTTCTTCCAGGGTCCGTTAAGAGTCGGAATCGCAATTTGATCGCCAATAGCCACCTACTCGAGTTCGTTTCCCGTCCCGCGTGGGCAGCTCTAATCTCGTTCCGAGAGGTAACGAACACGGCTTGTGACGTGTGATTGATCTCCGATCTTTAAATCCACCGCGAATCCGATCCCGTCACGATATCTCGAGCCCTGGTTAATACCGCGGCTAATAGCCATACGGCACCTCATCCGCCCGCGCTCGAAATTCTCGGGATTACCTATCCGTGTACCGTAAGGCATGGCATATCGTTTCAAGCCTTGCGGCGTACGTCCAGTCGTAAAAATAAATAATAGCAAAGTTCGAGCCTCGTAAAGGCAACTTTGCGGGCTATAAACACTGAGATTGTATAAAATTTATAACAGCTTGTTAGCGACCGCATAAAAATTTCCCTCAAGACTCGAGCTGGGGCCGTCGTTCTGTACCTTCGCTGACCTTCTCCACCATCCCTGCGAGACCGCGAAGTCGAGGTGAATCGACCTCCGAGCAATTGCATCAATTGCAAACTACCACCGTTAAAGTCACGCCAACTTCCAACCCCGGGGGATGAAACAATCGTTTCGACAGCTCGACTCGCGTCGTGCCGATCATGCTCAGCCCTTTCCTGCCCGAAGGAAGATCCGGGTCAATATTTTTGTTGCATAAGCGATGCCGTAAGGTGGATGTGCTTTGGCGTGATTCAGGCGATTTTAAACAAATAGACGGTTTATTTTTTGAGAGAAAACTGTTCGAATTAAACATTTGGAAAATTAAGAATGAAATTGTAAAAATGTATTGGAATTCGTTAAAAATAGGAGAAAAAGCTACCGTTTGAAAATCGATCTATGCCTGTGAACAATTTGGCATTTTCAGAGCACCTTTGATACTTGACCGCTTGAGAATCGTTGAACGCGACGAGACTTCTGGAATTCTAACCACGAATCTAACGAAATTGTTATTACTCGGTTGCACGTTACCTCGGATTATTATCAAAGTTAATTTAATTACATTTGAAATTCTAATGGTTAACAATTAAACGTATTATAAAATTAGGCAAATAAAACAGAATATAAAATTGGAATAAAGATTTTTGTTGATTAATAGACGTGTTATTGTCGACCGAATCGCGAACCTTTGTAGAAACTTCGAACCTGACTATAAAATAGTGATCATCAATTCCATTGTTTATACTTTCTTCTGCAAGACCGAGCGATAGGACTTGAAGTCTTTCTTCACCTACCATGGGAAAAATTTTATCACACGCCGACTGATGGCCGGACCTTGCGTTGCTAATAAACATTCAAATTAATACTATCGGACGGTGTGCAAGGAGGATGAAATTTGATCGGCAGTTTCACGAGCGAGCAGCGGCAATTTACCGCCAATATTCGTTATCCCTCACTACAATCGCCAGCCTATAGAGTTAAACTCTCTGATCATGGAGGTACGCGAATTAAAAAAAAAATTGTAATCGAGTTTAATAATAAAAAAAAATTATGATCGCGCAACGTGGTTTCATGGTAATAATGCCTTGTAATCAAATTACAGAGGCCCTCACCCAACGTAAACGGGTATATGTATAATGGTGTGAAATATGGTTGAACATAATAAAGCACGGCTTTCGTAAATACCGATATCGTAAATCTGCAGGATGCGTTCACAAATTCTTGTATCAACTGATTGAGGATTCCCCTAGATTTCATCGACAGACCTCGCGGTATTCCCTGAGGCATCCGAAAAGGCTGAATGGTGGGTTGTATTAGTCTGCCAGGGCATTCAACCAGGATAACTACTTTTCACTTTGCGTGTTTTCTTTTTGATTAGTTTTTCTCCTTTTTTTTTTCTTTTTTTCTTCTACTTTGACTTCGTGATCATCTTCAGTGTTTCCAGTGTCTTTTGTAATCGAGCATAAAGCCTTACCGTATGTAAACGGTGAACTTTGGAATGCTGATTAACGAATAGCGCACGCGCAAGATAGTTGAACTTTTAAGGTCGGTAAAATCATAACGCGATAATATTTTAATGTGAAAAACAAGGGGGGCCAACTTACTCGTAGGTAGTGTCAAAATCTCACGAGCCAAGTGACGAATTGAAATTATGGCGTTGTGACGATTCGCAGGAGTCACCAGTCGTCGGTCATTTGATAACAAAAGTTTTACAAGCCCTTCCTAAACCCTAAAATTAGCTATTCAATATCTGCTTAACCAAAGAGAATTCTTACACAACCTTCACGAAACGTGTTCAACAGCTGAAATTTGAGGTGGCGAACTTGCCGTGCACGAAGGTCCGAAAAAGCTCGCGCATGCGAAGTCGAACGCTCAATCCGTGGACGAGTAATATAGTTGCAGCTGGACTTGGTAGTATCGATGACAAATTTCTGAACTCCAATAAAAGTAACATGGCCTTTCGATCGGCGTCGTAAGTCAATCGAGCGGCGTGGCAGAGGCAGCGTAAGCGTACCATAAACTGCAAGCTGGCTTGCTGATCGGACTCGAAGTAATATACCTTACGTCCCCTGGCCCTCCTAGCCTTAGCCCCAGTGAATACTACTAGTAAATAGTAAATAGCAATGACAAGAAACGGATGTGTAACCCCGATTGTAAATTACTTCGCGATTATCTTGACCTGTTCTGTCTCAGTTGTGCTGCGTCGGTAGTAAATTTCTTATTTAAATTACCGCAGGTATGTACCATCGGTGATGTTTTAGGTAGATGTATGTTATACCCGCCCATACCCTTGCGTTTTAACGACGATCCAAGGAATCTCGACGTTCTATCAATACGACCCTTATCTACACCGTGGTTATATTATTTGCCTATTCACTTCACTTATATACCCCATTTCAGATGAATCGTGTGTACATTTAATATTGTCATTGAAATTAACACGTTTCTAAAGTTAATTTTCGTATTTCTGTGCTGTAGAGATTCCTGGAAAAGTGTATTAAACCGCAAACTTGACGAAAATTTATAAATATTCGTACCACGAAATCAATGGCAATTGATTTTATCAGAACGGAAAAAGTCAAGTCGAAGTCATGCCGAGTCACTCGAAGGCAATTGCTTAATAACTCTTAATTATAATCATTGTTTTCATATACTAGTCTGTGATGTACACCATTGAATAAATTACACGTTCAATCAGATTAAGTTTTGCAACATATTTTATTGCTTGATGCTGAACATCATGGGTGTGTTTGATAACGTAACCAAAGTATTTCAAATTTAAAAATACCATCTTCAACAGTATCACGTTAAACCTCACTACATAAATTATTTTGACCAACTTTCTTTTTTGTGTTTCAGGTTGGTTTTCCGTGGTATCGCCAGGTAGCGGAACCGGAAGTGCGAGAGTTTACAGAAGAGTCGGCGCTCTGGTTCGAGCCGGAGTCCCGGCGTTTCTTCTGGCAAAACCGCTCCGAGCTTACACCCTGACACATTCAAAAATGGGTAAGTGTACGCTAGTAAATTGTATTCTGTCTGAATATGGAGCTCCGTCTGCTTTGACAGTTTTCAACTAGCTCCGTGTATGCAGTATTGTATTTATTCCCTATTATATCCGCTCACCTCGCCCTGCCCACTCAAATTCAGAACTCGCGAAGACTGCAGTCCCTGGTCGCTTATAAGGTGAGTGCGCAATTTCCTCTCAGACGCTGCAATGACTCACGCTGCTATTGTCACTGCGCTATTCTCTTTTCTAAATGCACCCGACATTAAGACGCGATTTGAACTGTAATCATTGTGGAAACCGACTCGTTAAATTTCTATTCAAAGCTTGACGAACGACTAGAGCGGTACCAACGACTTCACCGACAACTTGCGACGCGTTGGATATATGCAAGAAGCATATTGCAATCTGAATCAGCCAAGTCCCAAGTAAGGTTTGAAACGGAAAAACAGCCTCCACCGATACGTTTCCGGAAGAAAAAAAAAAAAAAAAAAATACCGACCTTTTCGAGAGTTGGCAAACTTGGAGAATTCAAGTTCTCTGTGTTCCGATCATGACTACTTTTTTCAGGACTTACTCGAGAAATGAGTAATGCATGTCTTTTGTTATTATCAATAAGTAAAGCCTGCTGATTGACGGTGAAAACGTGAGATAGTCGCTTCCTAACGAATGCGGCGTCCAGGTGATGCATGAGGATGTTTCGGTCATTTCATACCTATCAAAAGATAGTGACATTGAAAGATGTTTGATGAATAAAATTCAAAAACATGTACAGCTTGTGAAACGTCCCTCGTTGATTAAGGGACACTTGGACTCTTTGATCACAATTCATTTTTATCGCAAGTAATTAGAACTCATTTCAATATTACTCTTCAGCGTCATAGTGCCTGTAGTGTATAATTTATGAGCGTATCGTTTTTCAAATTCAGTAGTAACATTCATTTCGTTGTCGAGATTATGTTTTTACACAAAGTTCGAAAGACTCGTTTGTATTAATCACGGAAATTTTGGTTTAAATTTTAATTTCTCCGTGAGAACCTATGCTGAGATCTTGAAATTTTACTATCACGTAACTATGAAATAAAACAGCCAATTGAATTGAAATTTCACAGATCCGTTGAGTATGAGCATGACCATTATAAATGGTTTGAGTCTGAAAATAAATACAATAGCAGTATTAAGTCGTTGCAATAACACGTAGCAGTCATCAGTTAGTTAGCGAAACAACAATACTTACATATATTACGACTGATTGCGAAACCTTCTATGCTTTCCAAGATTTGACATTATAGTATATATTCGCGTAAGAACAATAAATTTCATATATTTGAAGCTCGATAGGCACCAAAAATAATTTTGCATTTACGTACGCTCCTGACGTAGGAAGTTTCTATATCGACCACCAGTTCGCTCTACCGTCGAATGAAAAAATGTCGGACAGTAAGGTTCACCCGTAAGCCTTAGTGCTATCTTATTTTACATACGTTTTAACGGCTTCGTTTACGAGTTGAGGCAACATCGTCGCCTGGGCGTCAAGGGTTTCCCTGGATCGGCTCGCCATAAACGGCACGCAAGCGTCCGCGCGGTCAGGTCGCGTTAATTGCGTCATTCGTCTCGAGTGCGAACCCTTCGAACCTGCGGGAGGGACGACGGCTGCCGCCGTCCGCTGCACTTATTACTATGCGGTAAGGCTGGTATCGCAACGCCACCACGGCGCAGAGGTGTTCGTGCGAGATACACGGGCCTCACCTCTCACCTCTCAGAAATTGGCTCGACGATCAAGATCTCAGTAATTTAGGCTTGGCGTTAAGTGCAGCGAACGAAGAGCGTTACGATCGACCAAGGTCACTGGGATTAACGCGCGTGAAAGAGGGACGATGTGACGGCAACGAAGAGTTATATCTGCAGGGGAAAATGATTTCGTAAAACGTGCAATTTCTTCGATACAACCTTAACGCGTTCGCTTCAAAATTGGTCCTGAATCCCGCAATCGCGTCGTGACTGTTGACAAAATGTTGAATGGTTAATCGAGCCCAGATGTATGGAGATTTTTACTAGTAATACTCTTGTTATCGGAACTTGAATCGGTTGATGTAAAATTTCGGTATTGTTGTGCTGATCTAGAACCGCGCTTTAATGACAGTTGTGCAGCAAAAAATTTTGAGAACTTGAAGTTTCCACTCTCAACTAGGTACTCTGGACTATCTTTTTGGCACATTCAACTTTTGGGAATTCTATCAGACCGTTTCAATAATGTTTTAGTTGATCGAAAAAATTAATAATTCTGGAAATTTTTTTTAAAAATCGACCCATCGTCGGCCCAGTCTTGGAATGTTTGGAATAGAAAATTCAGTTTTTGAGAATTTTGAAAAAGGTCCTTTTGGAAATCACTCTCAATATTTGTAAATATTTAAACATTTTAATGAAAAATCTGAAGAAATTCAAGGTACTGTATCGGATTTGGGAAAATTGCGGGAAATTTTTTTAACACAATCAAAAATGACGTGGGTCAGACGCTGGGTAAATTCGCATGGTATTCCCCATATGTATTTTCGCCGCCCATATTAATAAATAATATGTTTTTTAGAAAGAATGTAAAATTCGAAAATTTGGTGGTTTTGAAAAATTAACGACGGATCACCAAATTTTCGAATTTTACATTCTTTCAACAATATTCTTCTCGTAAAAAAATGATTTGCACATCCGCATATCATTCATTAGACGGATTTGGTTGTCTTACGTGGCCTCCCATCAAGAAGCAAGAATTTCAGATGTAAACGTTTCACCTACACATTGTATTCTTACTGGTGCTTGAAGAGACGAAAATTTCTTAACACAATACGTTTTTCACTTTGAATGGGAAATTTGTCGTTTACGAATTACAGCCATTTGAAATTGGTCAATCCGGTACAGCAACCGATGGCTCAGAACAGCACCGTACACAAAAAAAAGTGCAAGTGAGTCGAATTTTCTAGTCTGGTAAGAAAATGGTTGAAGCGACTACTCTTGGCAAGATGACCTTTATAATTTGAAAATACCTATTCCTGAAACGAGTCTAAAAAAATAATTACATCGCTTATCGAAAACATAAATTTTAAAACGCGAGGCCACGTTTAAAATTCAAATTACCTACAAGAAAAGCAACGTAACGTATTATATTGAAACTCGATATAAAAATTACAATAATCTGTCGCGTCGCAGGGGGCGGTTCCATGAGTACCAAGGCTACACTTATCAAGCGGGACTTAAGCACGTAGGAAAATTTCGCCCGAGGATAATACGCGCACACCGTGCGCCTTTATTCGATGCACGGACAGTCACGCGCTGCGCAATATTCCTGCATTGCTGCGGCTAGGAGCAGCGTGCTTGCCCGTGACACGAAAGTTGATGCAGGTACACGTAGATCCGCGGATGCGAACCGTGCGTAACCTAATAGCTGTCGCAAAAGCTTGCGGCTTCGTACGTACCTGTAGAGGCGGACCTGAGCGTATGCATCAAAGGCCAATGACACGTCGTGGGTGACGAAGTGTTGCGTGAAGCGAGATGGACGATTACTTGAGAAGAATAGGGTACCAGTCGCGTGCGAAATTCGTTTGGACTGGGAAATAGTAATGCTTTTGGATGCTAAACCGATGTCGCGATGACAAATATGGCTATTCGAATAAATCTGACATCAGTGTCCCTCGTCCGCTGTTGCAGAATACAAAATATACCGGTTTTATTTTCATCGTTTATGCAAAACTAAAAGTGCTGTCTGAGAACCTGTACAGTACTGTTGTTGTTGGACTGGTAAGGGTATATGTTACGTTTTCGTTACCGTTCCAACGAGTGCCTCTGCATCAGTGATCCGATTCACGAAATGCTCGATAAATGATTATAGGTAGGCGTAAAAAAATCAGATTTTAAGTACATTCTTTTTCTGCTTGTTTGTGAATGGGATCTTCGGTAGTCAATGATTCGAACTGTACCTTCGGTAGTCATTGCATCACCGCAAGGTGTGAATACTGCCAGAAATTCCGAAGGCGTTTCATAAACCAGTACCGCAAAACCAACAAAGTAGAAAAGCAGCCCCTCATAATCATGTCTTGTTATATTTAACGTGACCGGTCACGTACGGCTAATATAATGTACATAACATAATGTAGAGACCGTAGTTTTTAGCTCAGGTAACGTAACATTCTTAGTTTAAGACATCATAATTATTGGTTGTCAGGCAGCAGGGAACGGAAATTGTGTAGCGTCGTAGATTCTCATATTGTAGGTGAAAATAAATATGTATCAATAGATACAGCGGCTGGTATGGATAGTCATGCAGGGAAGCAAAAATTGATGTGGGAACTATTCCGTTAGGCATAATTTCGTGAATGGTTTAAACCCAAATTGCGATTACTCTTAAAATATTCTTTCTGTAATAATAACATCAGTATGACAAATAGGCTCACCACGGAAGTCAAGACGCAGTTCAAAAAATTTTGTTTCGAAATAATCGCCATTAGCCAAAGTGTCCTCACCATGTTTCTTGAATATTCAATACCGGTACATAAATAAACGTACATGGTAGTAAAATCTGGTTCCGCAACAGCCTTACAAAGAATTATCTAATCCCACAACGGTAAATTGGGGTCCGGACAACCTCACAAAAAATAATTTATCGATGACCGTTCTACTACGTTTTACATGTTTATTGTTCTTCAGCTTACATTGATACTCACTTTACGACACGGCAACGTTCATTTTACATCCTCATAAAATACATTTAATTCCCTTTCTATGAACACATTGTCAGTCGAGTATGAGGGGCGTGATGCAATCTGGAAGTTGCGGAGTTCACCACGGCTTGAGATGCGTATGATTTGAGGGTTGAAGGATTAAACGCTTCAACCGCAACCTTTGTAGAAAAAATGGTGAATACCGTGTACGATCAGTTATTCACTCGGTGCGCTTTCAGCGTAGAAAAATCCAAACGTAACATACCCGCAAGGGAATGACGCTTCAGAGCACGATGCATATTAATGACAAAGCTTGAATTTCACTTAATTGGGATTCCTGAAACAGTGCCTGAAGACGAATGATTCTCAGCTCGATGTTCTCTCGTGGGGTCCGAGGTCCGAGTACGTCGCCTCATAGCCGATGCACGTAGTCGGTACAGAGTGAGGTAGCACCCTCTGTAATGCGTCATTCCGCTCCGGTCGAAGCATACTCGTAGATACGGCGTGGCCGCATAGCCGGTTGATCGCTAGTCAGATATTTGTGGCGACATATTCAAATGGGACAGCCCGCATGATTAATACACCGGCCTCCGCGCACATGCCTTCTCCGCACTGCGGAGTACGTACCTACCTATGTACGAAGGTATATACAGCTCGGTACCGAACGACGAACAGCTCCTCTGGCACACGGAGATCGGTATCTCGTCTTCGGACTATCTTTGATCACCGGATTTGAATCCGAACGGCACCTCGGACGGCTTGAATACAAATGCGAGCAAGCGAGCGAGCGACCGAGTCGTTTAACCTTTGACCTGACGTGACCCGGTCTGATGATATTCTCTTTGACAGAAAACGGCAACCTCCGAGCACACTACACCAAAACCACCGTTCGAGCCGGGGAGGTGCTTCGACTTGCAGCCGTTTTCCAGGACACGAGGAGGGCTCCGATATCCACCGGGGTGTCCGGCGTGATCGGCAACATGCCGGAGGGCAAGAGCTCGAGGTCGTCGGAGCGGGACCAGTACGCCCAGTGCTTGGACTCTCATGGTCACGAGTTGTTCGCTCCCTTGTCGAGCAGGGGCGAGTTCTATGCGACTTGCCAAAGCGGAAACCTCAACACGGACAGCGACGCCGTTCTTTACAGGGTGCACCAGCTAGCCAGGAGGGACCTACCCTTGAAGGTAAGAGGAGGAACGAACCCCTTTCGCCGCAGCGCTAGAGATGGTCGCGTCTGTTTGGTCTGTTGGCACAGGTTCGCCTCGTAGCTGGACCTCTGCCGATTCCGCTCCCTCGGGACTACACGGGTCTCATGCAGCTCGAGGAAACTACTCGGGGCCCCATCGTCCTAGGTTGTGCGGTACCGCTGCTGCCCGAGAGACCTCTGCCGGGATCCACGATCCCGGAACTCTTGGAGCTTCTCGCTACCGGGCCAACTGCGCCTCGTGTCAAAAGGGCCAGGCTGGGGTGTCCGTCTGAGGCCAGGTTATTGGCCTCGCCGAAGATGCAACGACTGTTATCGGCCTGCAGGTGAGAACTTCGATAGTGCACAGTTAGGGTTACGGCAAGGTTGCTAGAAACGGAACGTTGGATCGTTGTAGGTATGTAAAATTTACACCCGTGTTTTGGACCTCATGAAATTTTTGTAAAGCACCTGATATTCCTGATATTCCAAATGAGATTTGTAAAAAATACTGCAAAATTTGACAATGTTTCCATGGAATCATCTAAAATAGCATGATATTTTCCACAATAATTTTCGATATGACTGACCTTTGCTAGAGCAGTGACTTCGGGTACGTACGTAATTTTATAGGCTGAAGATAATTATCGCATCCATATTCTGTGCCTGCAGCTTCATTTCAGGAAATGCTTTGTGAAATCACCTTTGTTTTCTTGATAGTCCGATGTTATATTCATTCCTGAAAAAACTACGAATGAAAAAAACTATACCGAAAAATGTTTACAAAAGTGCACTAAGTGATGAAATCCATTAATTACACGTGCATACGTATAATTTTGATTAATAATATGCTGTATTCTGAATATCGATGATTACCCTAGACGACGAAGGTCGTCAATCATAACACGATTTGAAGGCATGGTCTCTTATCTGCACTTTGATAACGATGATGCTTTTCTGCAATGCGTAATTTGGTGATGAACGTGTCGTCGTGCAGACATTTCTTGATTCGATGAATGAACGGTATTCATTTACTGGACAATGTCAATATGTTACTACAGTATATATGTAAGTAAACGCATCTTGATGATTAATTTTAGGTGAGAAACTAATTACAGTATTCATCCCGTATGATAAAGGTCAATTTACGGTTACAATTTGGTGGTCGATTAATACAACGCCCCATTTTCAGAATCATTGATTTCTTTTCCTGCCTCACACAATATTCAGACATCGTCAAAAATTAGTACATGATTGATTAAAAGCTTAATCCTGCAGCAGTGAATATCCGAGCCGCAACGTGTCTTCCTTGGAGGTTCCACGCGTAGTAGGACTATGCCACTAATCGATTAATCATAGAATTTGATTAATCGTAATTTTAACATCGAAATTTCGATCAAATCGACTAACTGAAAAAACAATTAATCGAAGTCCAGGATTAATCCATCAATCGCAGAGCCCTAGTCCGAAGCTACGTACCTTACCTCGAACTCCCGTTCCTCAAGGCCTGAAACCCGTTAAAATCATTTCGCAGGCGAGCTTTGGACCAGAGAGCGACGGAGCCGAGGGTGGCACCGCCGAAGCCAGCAGGGACGAACCTGGAGCTGAAGGAACTCCACTTGAAGGAGATAAAGTCGAAGCCGGAGACGAAGCCGATCCTCCAGAGCTTGAAGGAGGGTCTGGAGCACATGAAGAAGACGACTATCAGGGACCGAAGCAGCCAGTCACGGCAGAGCAGCAACGGAAGTGGTTTCCTCGACCGGATATCGAGGATAGCTCACGGCGGGCGGAGCCGGAACCCCGCGAAGAAGTCCGCCTCCTTCACCTTCGCCGTTCGACCGGAAATCGGGATGCGGTCGCCGGAACGGTACGCGAGCCTTGAGTCCGAGGCGACCTCCCTCCTCCCAGGGGCCGCGGCCGGCAGACAGCAGGTCCAGAGGTCCGTGTCGACGAGCGTCCTCGAGGTGCAGAACCATCCGGACCTCGACCCGCCCTACTCGAGGGTCAGGGACAGCCTCACTCCGCTTCCGGCGACGCCGCCGCCGAAGGCGGAGGACATTTACGCCGAGATATGCGAGCCGACGGGTAGCGTAGCTTTACAGGTAGTCGGAAGGGATAAGCTGCACGGATCCGGAGGGAAGAAGGAGGCTAAGGGGACCAAGGAGCGGGACCGAGGGTACGTCAAGCTCGCCTCGCATTCGGCGATCTCCGAGACCTCCGGGAGCGCCGAGGATGAGGAGGCGATATACAACACCGTCTGTTGAACGACCTTTTACCCGTACGTTTGTGACAATGAAATTACGCCACTGTGATTAGTCATTGAAGGGATCGCTGCGTAACTCCACGGCGGAGCAGAAGAAACGCCCCGGTAATTGGGCGCGACCAGGTAACGGCGCTTAGAGGAGTGCCCTCTTCCCTCTTATATCCACGCAATGCGTTCAGGTATAATTACGCGTGTCCAGCTCGCCTCGCACTCGCACTCACACTTGCATCTACTTACGCTCACATTCGTGCGATCCGCCTGGCAGAACGAGATTACGGTCCCACGGATGAATTGATTTCTACCTTAGAAGCACGGATGTGTACCGAAGATTTCCACGCTGATAGGTATTATATGTATGTATAACGTACCAGTTGCCGAGAGTGGCTTGTTGTAGGTTTATCAACCCAGCGGCCATGGTTCATCTTTTTTCCTGTGTCTTTTTTTTTTTTCTTCATCACAGCCTCCTCGAGACCGGCTCGGAAATTCCCTTGACTCTTTGTAACACAAATTTTATTTACAAAGTAAATTTAAAGAACATTTCTCAAAATATAACCGTCCTTGTTTGGTCGAAATGATAACATTACTCTCTGCATATTCCAAACGTTGTTTCACAAACTGAACAGTGCACTCGTCAACTTTCATTAACGCGACGAAGGGCGATATTATAAAGTTAAAAAAAATACGTATCAAACGAAAATGTGTTACTGTGCTTCAAAGTTCTCACGTAACTCCATGGCAACGACGTACGTAAGTACACATAGGAATATTCTACATATAACGTACGTAATATGACGGTGCCATTGAAAAATTTTGCTCCTCAATTTTTTCCTTCGGATCCACACGCACACATGGGCGTTAAAGTTAAAGCTTAAGTCATCGTCTAAAGTCCGTGACTTACCGCGAGTAACGTGTATATCTATAATAAAAATCTGTGCGAGCGAATTCCATTTCGAGCTGCACGATTGATGTATCGTAATATCCTGAACGATGATTCGGCCGTGTGATCGGTACGAAGACATTATATGATGTAACTTGTCGAGAAAAAAGTTCTGCAATAAAATCACATCAGCGAAAACGAAAACAAAAACAAGCTTAAAAAATAAACAAAACGGATCGAGATAAAAACTTTAGATTAACCAACTAATGAATAGTATATTTAGTACGTACGATCTTTCAAATTCAGGTTTACGTTATGATAAGTTGAATAAAACGTTCGTATAACAATCACTTATTATCCAGCAGTCATTATATTTCGTAAATGAGAAACAATTGGAAAACTTCTTTAATAATCTTATCTTATTGTCGTTTTATAGAAATTGTAATATTTGTATATTATGTGTATATTCAAAGACAAAGTTGTGAAATAAAATTATTCAATCTTCTATAATCCACGAATATTGACGTATATCAATTAACGCGATTACGTTCGCTAGGAAATATCGTCGCCACGGTTCAAAGAGCATCCGGTGAGTAAACGTAACATTACTTCGTATAACATGTACAGTAATATGGAAAGTACAAAAAAATCGTGCCTATAGGTATTCTTAATTCTCATCGAATTGAGAAACAAAATGATTCGTGGATCAAGTATTCGAACCGATGAAGAAAAATACTTTGCCGTGTTGTCTGAAAAAATCGTGAAAAAACCAAGCTTACGAGCAGATTTTTTCTAACTTTTTTCAGGCTTTTCACCACGGTTATTTTCCTCATCATCGTACATAGTGGATGTCCGCAGTAAATAATATTGCTATACCCACTTCGCAGGCTCGCGTGTGGGGAGAATCTAGATAAGGTTGAGCAAAGTAGCTTAATTTTATTCGCAACCGAGTCTCAATTACTCCGAGTCGTAGGTATATACACATACATATACATATACATATTACACATACACAGGTGGTCGCGGTGTGTCGGCCTAGGCGTAGCGTAATTTGTGACTCCCGGTCAGCTTGGCAAAGAACTTCTGTCGGCGAGAGATTCATGGCTACGAGATTTCGCCGAGCGATTAAACACGTTTCGGATTTCACTGTTATCTCAGCAGATCTAGCGGCTGATCAGCCCCGTCAAAATGTTATTTTTTACTAAAAAGCCCCGCCCGAGGCGGCAAATCTGCAGCCTCGACGCGTTACGACTCTTTGTGTACATGTCGGACTACCGAATTAGTCAAATACATTCGTTACGATCCGACAATCAGCTGACTTGATTAAAAAATTCCACACAAACCTCGTATCTAAACGCGTTCCAGTAAGTATGCAGGATCAGAAGGATATGCGAATTGGAGAGTTTACCCAGATTTGAAAATAAAAATACTGGACATAGTTTGTCCATTTTTTACTATTCTATTTAAACTTATTTCCGCCTGTAATAGAACCCGAATCTATACTTTCACCGTCCTTTAATGAAGTCACGCTTAAAATTCATCGTGCGTCTGAAAATCGCCACCCTGCGTAACGTACGCATCTTTTCGCCTGTAGCCTGAACCCCTGTATCTACAAAACCGCTCTGCGAGTCATTCGTCCACCTGTATCCTAGCTTGATGTAAATAATTCAGTTTCCGATTTTCTATGATCTCAAAGATTTAGGCGCTTTTATGAGACTTTACAAAACACTTCCGTAAACGGAAAAACGTTGAATCTACAATGTTGAAAGTTCACAATTTTTCAGCCATAAAATCAGCGCCGCCTATCGGCGGGCAATAATAATAATAATAATAATACAACAACAATAACAGCAATAATAGTAATACTCCAATTCCACTATACCCTTTCGGTCGTAATCTTTCTCGTTTTCCCGCAACGCCTCAACACCAACCTAGAAGCAAACATATCCGGGAGGCACGTAGCTGTTTGTTTGCACGAGTTACACTCGGTACACGTTGTGATTTAACTAGATTGTCCTCGGTGTTTAACCACGTAACTCTGGATAAATACCCCGGACGTGTGACACTAATTTGAGGAAAGCTAATCCTAAGTCATTATTCTTGTACCTACTAACGCCTCTCGTGCAGCTCCGGTATTACTCTGTTGCCCGCTCACGTTGCATACATACATACATATATATATATATGCCAAGGAGAAATTTATAAGAACCGTAAACTACCGTTTATACATTATAATGGTGAATTTTGGCGGTAAGAAAGGGGGAATAAGAAGTAAAAAGAATGGATATAAGTTGTCAGGCGTCAGCGTAACTAATGTTCAAAATTATTACCCCTCCCGAAGTCCAAACGTTTTCCTTGCATTGTTGTCCTTAGGTTCTGACATAAAATTGTCAATTGGGGACACCAGAGATTAGATTATTGTTGTCATTACCTTACGAAAAACTCTCGAAACTTCATGGCTGCTGAACTGCGGTTCCGCACCAGCATACGATTACAGTTGCATGAAAGTGAAGGATTAACCGTGTTGAAGTAAAATATTGGCGCAGGTTGAGAGAACTTTTGCAATATTGACAATTCCATGAGAATCATGTTGTAATATGTATGATGAAAGCGATATTGACGATGAATAAACGTATCATTATTCCGATAAGTGATAGTGAAAAAATTAATTTCACCATTGGCTTAATTTCAACATGTTTGTTCTGTCGTGACAGTGTCAGCAAACTGAACAGCCAAATGCGTATGCGCAAAATCTCGTGATTTCATTGGTAGTTTTTCGTCTGCTTTACTTAAAATAAGATAAAATTGCGAAATTCGAGGATTTCAATGAACCTGTACTATCATCTGAAAAGCTTGAACTAAATTAAAGATTATAAGATCAAGATCTGGTCGAGTTTACGTGAAGTGCCCCAAATACAACGGAGTTTTGAGTCCGTCAACCGGTTGAGACCAGGCCTCTCCAACGTGACGGTATAAACCAGTTCATCGTCAAATCTAGTTTCCGACGGTATTTCAAGCTACTCAGATCACACGACACTTGAGCAATTTTGCATGCTCACCTCGTTTGTAATTGCATTTGAATCGCGATGTGTTGATCATACATTTTAAGGCTACATTGCGTACAGCTGAAACTCGTCGCTCGAAGTGTACTATAACAATTGGAATGTGTGCACATCATTCATGATACATTTTGTGAACAAAACGCGTTGCGTAATGCAATTACTTTTAGCAGGTCCATTTTATCAAAACAAGCTTGAAGAACCCGGCGACGTACATTATTTTCTTTTTGTTTTTAATGAAGTGTTACGTTTTCGTAAACGGCTTCCACAAATCGAAATTTAGGTCATTTCAGTTGGAAAGAACACGACAGTAGTATGATTAATTATCAATTTCACGCTTCCGTTGTAGAACATTCAATACTTGTTGACGTTACGGGGTGACTGATATTGCTGGAATTGGTGTCGGGGTTATAGGAATCGCGAGGATAGCTAGAAAAAGGGCGTAAGTTGAAGAATTCAATTCACGAATATGATAGGACAGGAATAAAGTTCGAATTGTTTTAGGCTAAGTCTGACATTTCTCAACAGAATTAAACCGGGAATTTAATTTAGCTACTTGCTTCTGGTTTTGCAAAAGTAAAAACAACCACTTCAAATGCTATGAGAATGTTTAGAATCGCGTGTTTCTAACGGATGCTGAGAACGATAGGCACCACTGCTCTGACAGCCCAATATCTTTCTAGTTTAAAGAAATAACACTAGGAACCCGAAACTTATCAAAAACGGAAACAAGAATTTACAAACATTTTTACGTGTTAATTTTTTTTTGTTTCTTTTGCTTTTAAAGCGTCTGTGCGCACTTTTGAAGGATTCAAAACAAGTGGCTGAACAGTCAGTTTAATTTTAAAGAGAAATGTCGCAGTTAGGGATTTCAGTTGCATCTCCTTTCAAATTAGGACTACCTCCAATAATCCCTATGTAAAAAAGTAATAACAAAGTTTAGCTTTGTTGATTGACTCCTTGAAATCTTTCAGAATTTAATTACAAAAGAAGCTAATGCTATCTCTGCATGACAGTTGATAGGTTTAACTTCAGTGATTCTTTCAGCACAAACTCAGAAATGAATTTGCTTTCTTTGTTCAGAAATTGCCTTGCAATATATTTCACTCTCAGTACTTCCGAAAACGATATCTGTTATTTATATGAGGAAATTTTTTTTGAATCATACCTTCAAAAGGGTTATAAATTAATTAAAATTTTGTTTCTCCATATTGCAGCCCCTGATTATCAATAGTTTCGAGCCCGTATTTGTCATCGCTTGAAAATTTTTCGGAATCGAACCTTCCTTGGCTTCCATGAAACCGAGGACCTAAAACTTTCTTAAATAAGTCGTTCACCTCCCCGTTAACTATCATCAGACGTGACTGATCGAATTACTCACTCCAGTAGCCAGCCGATTTAAGCACTCCAATTTTTTAATTGATTATATCACTCGTTTTATATCTTGCCCATGGGCATGCCACTATTTATATATTATCGTTCACTTTCTATCTAAACTAACGCAGACTGGGTCTATACGTAATATAGATCAATTTAATAGGGAATTACGGTTGGTGAAGAAATTCGTTTAGTAATTTCACCCTGTTTACGAAAATATTCCCAGAGTCAACCAAACAAATTCTACGCTTCCATTAAGGAAAGGATTTCTTCAAAGAAATCTTCGTCGCTTGTGAATATCATAATTTGACGAATATTCAATGTACGAAGATCTCGTAATAAAATTAACACTAGGGGAACCTAGGTAGTTTGGCTTTCTTCGATTTTTATCTAGTTCAAATATGTTGTAGTGCATCGAAAACTAAACGACAGGTATATTTTTTATCTTCTAATAAACAGTCCGAAGGGGTGAAAACAACCCCCAAAGATGGGCATCCAACGTAGTGATTTCTTGATACTCTCGATGGATTTAAATGAAACCGTTTATTAGCAGATAAAAAAAATATACGTGTCTCTTGATTTTCGATGCACTACAAAATGTATGAACTAGATCAAAATCGGAGGGGTCAACCTACCCAGGGTTCCTTGAATTGAGTTCCTTGAGTATGGAATTTTGACCAACCAATCTCCTCAAACACGTTCAGAAACTTGTGTTGGAAAATTGAGCTCGTGCGTTTCGGCTTTTGTGGTTTGAGGTACAGCAGCGATCTCTCGAAAAAAAGGGTGCCCCGAAATCGTCGAGACCAGCCCCCTTCGAGGATCAACCGATTCTCTCTCCCTACCGATTGGTAAGCGTGTCTGCAGCGGCGATCCGGCGGCGCGGGTGCATGTTTCAAGATCGGCATGCGTGGCCGTCTCATGGCCGTCGAGTTTCCTTGCGGTCGTGTAACTCAACTTTACAACGTTAATGCGACGGCAGCGGGGAGAGTATCATATTTCGCAGCTTGCTTCGGTGATCGACGACTCTTGTTTTAATATGCAAATTAAAATGCAAATAAATTCCCCCACTGGAACGGAGATCGACGATCAACCCAGTGCCGGTGGCTGATCGACGATTCGAGTCTTCGACCGCAACTCGAGCATCCCCCTTTGCGTCTACGTAAGCTTTGCTCTATTTTTAACAACTTTTTTTTCTTCTCTCACGCGATTATTCGGAATAAGATAGAAAACATCGATAGCGTGCTTCGGTTTTTCGAACGATTCCTTCATCAGAACAGGCCGGCAAACCGTCGTAAACGTAACTTCAAACATGTTGACACTTGTCGCTAGCAGTTGTGCTCAATACCGACAACTGTCAAAATTTTTGACGTTGGTTGCCCTGAAAAAAAGCCACTCTCATATCGTGGCGCGTGCGTAATAAATTTTAGTAGACGACGGACCATGCAGCCGTTAGAAATCCACTCTGTCTATACATATATACCTATATGTATATGCACATATTTAACGATTATGACGTTTCCGAGAGCGGCGAGTTATTGCGAAAAATACCTATGAAGAATTCAAATATGCATCGGTTTATCGAATAATTAAACGGGAATCACACCGCAATCTTATACGCGGAATAGATTCGAAAAAAAAAAAAAAAAATATTGACATGGAATTTGCACGCCTGAGAGGTATGGAATGTTTTTTTCTTTCATTCAACACGCGAAACATCTCCCGTACTGACGTGGTTTCAACGAACGTATAATGTATACCTGTAAATGCCCGTGACGGAATGGCAGATATATAACGCAATCGAGCACTCTCGTGGTGCTAATTGATACTGAAAATCGCCTCCACCCGGGGCTTCTGGTCTCTGGATCCAGTGTATGTAAGGCAGAGTTATTCTTACCTCGGACGATCACACGCGAGTATTCCTTGGCTCGTAATCCGTATGTAATTCGTGTGGTTTTGTTGACCGGTTCAATTGAAATTCCCTCGACTTGCCCGTAATAGGTCTCTCGTGATTTAATTCACGGCCCCTGATCCCCTGACCTCCGGACCGTTTACGCGGAGAAAATGCCTTGTTCTATACCTTATTTCCTATCCTCTTTTAACTCTACAACGACCGTGTTATCTCCTCGGATCAAGACTCCTCGTCGCCAGCTGAGTCTGATCCCTCGGCCTCCGATCATTGACTCTGTCACGTGCAACTTCTGTGTCCAGTAACGGGTTACAGGAACTCTCACCTAAATGCGTATTTATACGTATAGTATATCTATACCTATGTATAACACCATGGTGGAAGTAGAATCCATGAAAATGTGTAGCATAAAATGACTTGAGTGTCGATTTTTGACCAACCAACTTCCGCAAATATAAGAAAACCAATTCGAATACCGACAATGACCTTTAAAGATTGGACAAGAGATTCGTTGCTCGCGAAATATTAATACGTTTTCTCTTACGGTTCAATTGGTTCGAAATAAAAATTCAATTCAACGATAAACAGCCTTAAAGATATTTCTAACCAAGGAGTCTAGGTTTGCTAGTCGAGAATATCAAATTAACAAATAGATTAGTGGAAAAATTAATGACCAAACATAGGGATAAGATTTTCAAAAAATCACACCAAGTAAAATGAGTATCATAAAATCAGTGCAAAAGGTATTATAAAATACAAGATACTTTTGTCAGACAGTTCTGAAACCTTGTAAATTCTTGCGGACGATGAGCTTCGTGGAATTGCTCGCAATCAAGCTTCCTCTAATTCATGAAACTTGGACATCAACTTGTTCTCATTATAACTAATTAATGCGATTTCTTATTACAATGTGAACATTGTTGCCAGAGAAGGGGTGGAAACTTGTTAAGCGATATCGTTCTGCAAGGATTTTTTTGTGCTACTTACGACAAGCTGTTCGTGTGGGAGAAAAAAAAATGTCACTTCCAAACGAAACGCCTTAATGTTCATTCTATGAGGTTACCGCGTATCTGCCCGAAGTACTCCACCTTTCCTCCCATCTGACAGCAAAATTCCTCACCCGTGTGGGTATATGCAATAAACGTGCGTTGTACGTTCTACACATCAAACTTGCCAGATCATTACTTTCTCTTGTCCCGAGCCGGTAGGCAGCTCTGTACACCTATACGCATATTTACGGGCTATGCCCGCAATGCAGGTCTGATATCATCGGCCGAGTTGACTGTTCTTACAACGTAACGACAAACTAGATTACTGTGACAGAAACGTAACCACATCCCGCATTATAATTAATCGTTCTTATATACACACGTTGACCGTTTTGTTGGGAGGTCCATTCATGCCACGGTGTGGGTACCTGCAGCTGATATTCGTATAACTTAAATCAAAACTGTCACTTTTCATGCGTGCTCCTAGTCTAGTGCGATCTAAAATCTGACGTGTGGTCAAGATTTATGGACGTTTCGCGGATTAGGCAGTCGGACGTCAATGGGTCTGGTTTTACAACGTTCCCTGTTCTTGAGAGGTGAAAAGGTGTCGCGATAACACGCGATCTGTGTCTCCGCTTTGGCATGTCCGTCGCCGTTATTACCAGAACAATCTTTACAACTCGGACGTATTTTACTCCCTGTTATTGCGAACGAACGAGAAGAATGCCGGAAATCCCGGCTTAAGGTGGTTGCCGTCACGAAATCATTGACAGTGGTTGTATTAAAATTCAAATACATGAAAACCGACGATTAGATTTTTCCATGACCTTAGACCAAGTCGAATAAACTCTCGATACGCTTATGTTTAATAATGAAGCGGTTTCTGAACAGTAGATATCGTTGGAAAAAAATAAGCCTTGCTCTCTGTGTTAATAACTATTCTTAATTTTATTTAAAAAACGATACAGAATCGTATGAAAAATATGTTCAATTCCGAGACTAAAAGTGAGACTATGTCCCGTGATTTATGAACAATTTTCGTGATGATCTGAAAAGAATGAATTTTGTAAGATAAGTAACGGAATTAATATGCTTCGTTCGCTTTTATAAATAAAAATGTATGAATTTGTAATCACTGATTCAGAATTTAACTATGTATCGTAAGATCTTGGGTCGTGAAATGACAACAATTTTTTCCTCAATAATCGATTGTGCTTTAATTGTAATTATTTTGATTATATTTAGTGAACTCATATCCAATAACACACGTTTGATTTCAGTGGAGAAGATAAATATTGCACTCAGCCATTCCATATCTTTTCATTGGTATATATATACTTAGTTGAATAATCGAAACCTTCCTTCGATCAAAAGACGAATTGATCCAGTTGACAAAGAATTTGTCCTGAATTGATATGCATATTGTATCCTTTTGAGGAGCGCGGAATGCGTCGACCCATATGAAGTTTTGAAAAGATAATGTTTCATTGAGAAAATTTTTAGGTCATGGACCATGAAGATCTTTTCAATCAATATTAGTAGGCACCGCCTCCACCCGAGCTAAGATCAATAGAGACGTCGGGTTTGTAAGAGACGCCGATGACATGCAGGGATCGTATTCAAAAGCAGACATGTTATATCAGCGAGTATAAAGTATATTATAGGCGTGTACGTATAATTCCACTCGAGAATCTACACAATAAATCCTCGACCCACGTTCGTTCTCACCCGGTAACGCAACACCATCACCAGATGTTCGACGCTTTATATAAGATCTTTTTGATAATGTCTGGGTTCGGTGAAATTTTTTTACCTTTACTTTTTATTCCTTATTTTTTTTTTTTTTTAATCCCCTTCTGCGAGTGTCCCCCTTTCTTTCAATCTGGCCTAACAAGGATCTGCGGCGAAAACCGCTGGGCCGTCAATCCTTTCAGCCACGAATGTATTCTCGCTTCTTGAGGTATACGTTGTTATACGTGACTTTTGGTTTGTGTGTGGGTATCGAGAGCCTGAGATCTATACATTTTTCAAAATTACAATTTTTGTAACATTTATAGGTTACGATAGTAATGCTTGTCAATTTTTATTTCAGTTTATTGAATGATTTTCACATCAGATTCATTGATATTACCCTGAGTTGATGAAAAATTTGAAAATAATTATAATTAAATAACTGCCTGACAGCTTCCCATTAAGTGGCTAGACAAAAAAGACCAAAACATACATAATTTTTATGAGCGTGCAGAGAAAACAAAAAATGATGAATTCCTGCATCATTAGTCGAACTTCATTGACGCGAGCAATAATAGCATATGACATAAATGATTTTAAGCGTGATTGATAGGTATAGCGGATTTAATTAATCTGGATAATTACTCATCCATCACAATTAGATACAATTTTGCTTCTATTCTCAACTGCCTAAGAATCTTTTTCAGAGGTCTGAAGATGTTGCATTCAATTTTGTAATCAAGATCGATGAAAATTGACGAAACAATATCCGTGTAAAGAAAATAGGCCAGCCGAGATAATACGAGATCAGTATGAGTAAATTGAAACTCGACGACTCCGAACCCTATATATGTATACGGTATCGGTTTAAAAAAATGTCCGTAAAACCGATTCTGAATGAAAGATCATCATCAATCATAGTCCGTAATCGTATATACACCTCTACCAGCTTTGAAAAAGGAATATTTTAACCTCGGTAACGCGGAGGCTTCTAGGATAAAGCCGTGGCGTGAAAGCTCCGTTACATCACGCGTAACGTGTCGATATGCCTGATGCATACTAAACAGTGTTGAGAAAATCAGTCGGGAATTGATCGTCATAGTAAGCCAGGTCTGTATTGACGAACTTATTCACACTCACCTTCATTGAATGAATTACCATACGGGAATCGGAGTTAGGCTCACTGATACTGAACACTTTTTATATAGAAATTTTTGAAACTTGTTTGGAAATTTTGTTCAATTAATATTAAAGAATGAATATCAAAAAGTATGGTCAAGTTACTTCGAATGATTAACAAATTGACATTTTTTTAGAAAATCGGTGAAAGAAAATTCACAGAATTTGTGCTTTATCGTAGACTATTTACGACAGTTCTTTTGTCAATATTTGTCATAAATTTTACGATTGTTATTATTTTCTCAAACATTCGGTGACCGCCTATTTTTATCGTTACATAGTTACAAGTTCTTTAGAATTTTTTACATTCGTAGGGCAATTTGTATCAGGCATCTGGAATTATTCAGCATATAATTGATTAAATAGGAATACAGTCATCATGTTATCTCCATAGAGTGCGTAGATAATTTAACAATTTTTAGATAAATGCTCGGTTATTTACCTTGAAATTTTTCTACGTCTAATGGTACGTATTTGTACTTTATTGTAGACAAAAATCAATAAATTGTCAATTACTCCGGTTTGTGCAAGAAATATCTTAATTCACAATCAGTGATAATTCTGTCGGCTGCAGTAACGAAGAATCGATATCTCACCTCTAAAAGTACGGAGTACGATAATGATACCATCGATAAGGTGACTGCATGCGGTTGCGTTGTGTTGCGTGTCCCTCGAAGAAGGAGAAGAAGAAGAAGAAGAAGAAGAAGAAGTAAAAGAAGGGGTCTCCGGGAGGACCGGAGACGTCGTGGTTAGGGGACGGGGGGCTGGCGTCGAGCGGAATGCCTGCGGACCACGAATGGTGCCGGTGCTGGTACAACGGGTTTGCCTTTTACAGTCCGTGTACGTAGCGACTGGTCCATTCGAAGAGATGCAGGACTTTGCATCCTCTCGCCTAGATGAATATGATCTTAAGAAAGTGAAGAGCGAATGGCGCCCCTCGCAAAATCATAAGGAGCTGTCGCAGGTTCGCCAAAAATCGACGCTTTTTTCATTCCTTTTGTCATACCGGATAGTCATAAACTATTGTTACACCTACTCGTATGTGTTGCGGGGATCTTGATAAAAATATTCAAAATAGATTGTACTAGATTTATAATCAATAGATAGATGTCGATACTTCGTTTTAAATCGTTTCTAAATTGTTGAAAATCCGATAAATTACCAATCTTGTTACTAGATTTTTAAACATTTTGAAGCGGTTTGAAATGAAGCATCGAAATTTAACTTTTGTTTTTTGATTAAAGTATTTTCTATTTTTATATTTTTGAAGAGATCTTTACAGCTGAAGAAAATGGTTGTTCGATAAATACTCATCGTATAACAACTGTCTCGTAATAAAATTAATAAAACGTGTCGATGTTATACGCTGACTGCCATCGTTGAAAATGATACTGAAATATGAAAATGCGCAGTTTTTTTGATTGTTTTTTTTTTATTTTTTTTTTTCTTATTCACAAATTAGACGAAAATCGTAGACATTTTCTCAGTTTTTAGTCTTACGTATTTCTTTCAACTTGTCAACTCTCTGAATCACATTTGCATTTTATTTTTCCAACGCGATGATCGTTTCAACTGAATCGATCTGTATACGCGTTCGGTCTGGTCCAGCCTACAGTTTGTGCAGCTAAAGAAGTTCCGTGAATCCGAAGTTTGACGTTATATAATCCGTATTCTTATAAAAAGAAACGACGATGCACGGAAAAAAAAATTCGTATATCGACACGAGTCGAACTGCTTTAAAATCATCGTGTTTTTGTGCATTGAGACCTGGGTCAAACACATATCCAGCGATTTAACCCACGTCAGCTATACGACGAATCTGAATAAGGCACGAAAAAATGAAATGTAGAAAAAATTCCTGAGAAAAAGAAAACAAATTTCGCAGATTAACGATGATTGATCGAGAGATTGGCGTGCTGATAAAAGTGGAGAGTTGAATTGCGCGCCAAATTAGAATTTTTGCGCATTAGGTAGGTACAGAAATACCGCGTGCATTAACTTCGATGTTAATGCGGTAATCAAGCTATTACCTTACTCCTCGTCATCCGTTTTCAGCAGTGATTGATTTATCGTAGTTTTCATTCCGGTTGCCTCCATGATTTTGGACGTAGGTATGTACGTACGTACATAAATGCTCTCCTTCTGCACTTTCAAATGACACGTAAAGTTAAATTTTCAACATGCCGGTCGCGTTCTTTAAATATCACCTTCGGACTTTGCAGACTAACAGTATAAGCATATTTCTCCTGACCTAAACTTACTTCTCGAGGCCAGTTTATATTTTCACCACGTAGGATTGAACCCTGCCTAAATGGATCTACAATGTGAAAAGCAATCCACTATTTTTAATCACTTCGCATATTCACATTCGCGTGATTGAATTTGGAAAAAATAGGAGTTGGCGATGAAATGAGAACAAATCCTTTCTCCAAGATGATATCTAGGTTCTTATTTGTTTTGGATGTGTTTTATCACAGACAGGCTTCGTTGTCAGAATACATGTCAAAAAAAAATCATCAAGAAGTAACGATCATCCATGAAAAGCGAATGAATCATTCTAATTTATGGTTTAAAACCAATAAAATCTATTTGTTGGCTATCGTTTGCTGGGTACTAAAAAATTTTGGTCAATGTTTTATATTTTGTAAACATAATGTACTAATCACAAGCACGGTGTGAACTAACGTTACGTAATTTAAAAAATGTTGTTTATGAATGAAAAATTATGTTATTTTTTTTTTTCTCTGATTAATATAAAATAGAAATTTCGTAACATTGTAACTCGTTTAAAATTTATTACGCATCAATCGTCACAAATTATTTCGCACAACGCGATCCCCTTGCTAATCTCTAGTTTTTATTCGCGAGTTCGTTTGCAGATACGGAGTTCCTTTGAACAGGGCTGGAGTTTGAATCAAACCTAATAAAAAAAATTACCCGGGTTTTAAAATTAGGAAAACTCTACTGAAACCTTCCGGAGTGACGTAACTGAGAAGGGAAGTTTAGCAACGTAGACACCGTTCGCTCAGTCGATAAAGGCGGGCATCTTGGTTCGAAACATGCTACACGTAGTCACACGCGCGTCGAGCGTAGATCGTCTAACAGGAGGCAGTCTTACCCGCAATTTGACCCATTAGCACAATCGTGAGTCTAACGCGCGTTCTATCTTGGGGAGTAACGGGAACCGGTGCACACAAACCGGAAGAACCCGCCGCCGTAGAATGCCAATGCGCGAAGAGCTCACCCCCTCCATTTATCCCGTTTGCCCCTTGTTTGCTCCTGATTTGCACGGCGCAGCCGTATATAGCTAGTTGTTCGCTGGTGGCTCTACGCTTTCCCTGCATGTGTGTCAGTACGCTACGAGACTCACTTTGGTATCGATCAATCCGCAGGGGAATCCCCCGAGAAAACTGGGTGTAAAAACTAGCCGGACGAACAGAGAAAGATTCATTTTTTTTCCAATAGGTATGGCTGGATGATCGCATTTCTAGCTCTCGATAGCTCGGGTTAAATCGTTAGATGTAGAAGAATGGGGGAGACCGGGGCAAAATATTTTACAAAAAAAAAAAAAATTTAGAACTGCTGACCGGTACCGAGGATACGTAAATAAATAACAGTACAACGAACAAAAGGGTTTGGAATCATTTGTATCTAAGTAAGTAGCAGTGAAGTATAATAAAAAATACGTGGCCAATTTTTATAATTTAAATTTTTTTTCGAAGTTTATATTAAATCCATTTTGTAACCAAAAATCGGGAGATATTAAAAAAAATCGGTGTCGCATCTCCAGTAAATAGCTTACTCGCTTTTCATACTTTATGGAAATGATTCTGAACCGTTGTTGAGAATTCATAGCTTACTGCGTGAAACATAACTTTCGTGACACGTATCTACCAAATATTGGATGTAATGCCTGCTGGAAATTGGTTCAAATCGGTGGAGATGTTTCTATGTAATTTAGAAAATATTAAACAATTGTTGAAAAATTTGTGTCAGTAACCGGAAATGGTAGACGCTCGAGAAGTTTCACATATCGTCCCCACCCAATACTTATGTTTCATCCAACGGTCATCTAAATTGATGACACTGGTGTCCCGGAATTCTTGATTCTAATACATTTTGGAAAAGCTATAAAACAGTCAAAGCAGCATTTTTCGCAATGACAAATATAATGCAGGGACTCGAAATCGTTTCTATTTTATCCGTATCAGTTTTTGAATTTGTGGCTCGGCTTAATTGGCTCTCTCCAGTTTCATCTCCTTCTGAAGATAATATATTTTTGTACCAAAGTTTTAGATAATCTTCTTGACTGAGTCAAACATTTATTATCTTACTGTACGGCTATCAGAATTTTAGATGAAAATAGAGCAGTTATTTTTCGGAATATCACGTGATTGTGTCGTTGCAGAAGTCGTATAACGACAGTCCATAAAAGACTTCGTTTTTGAAAAGCATTTTACCATAGTCCACTAAAATTAATTGAACCAGCTATAACGTACTTTCTAAATTCTTTCAAGTTTGGTTCCAATTTAGTTTATGGTTTAAAGTGTCCAAAGTGTTGCCATTCCTCAAACTAATTCCCCTATAAATATTCCGATATGCGTCAGACAATGTCTGCAGCAAACACGAGGTACGTGTACTCGTTAACCACTTGAGAGAAGTCTAATATTGTTGACTGCATTACGAGAAATTCCGAAATCCGTGAGCTTTCATGTAGATTAACGGGCATTCGTATTTTTCGGAATAACACGCGAACAATATTGCTAGTCATTCCACAGCGGTTCTCTTCTTGTCATCGGTCCCAAGGGCCTCTAAAACTTAAGAGGAAGTTCTGGCCAAATCTCTGAAAGAATCGCGTCGACGAGGGCATTGAACGCGAAACGAAGCTGCGACTGTCTGCGGCAGCTTGCAAAACTCGCTCTCGGTTGATATCTACCGTTTCTTTTTCTTTTTTTTTTCGTTTAGCTGGTTTGAAAAGCACGAGAGAGCCGAGTGCCCGGCCATTCAACGCTCTAATGTCGAGACGGTATTACGTGGGCGCTAAGACATCGCCCTTCGTTCGGGGACGATTCAACTTTCCGTCACTAAAATCCGGTCTTAAATCCTTTCGGGGTGCCCGACGCGATTCAGCGCGACGGGACGCCGCTCCAACGACGGAGAGGAGCGGCCAAGAATTTCGCGGATCGTTAGAGGTATTGTGAAGTGGTCATTGCGCCCACGTTTGCCAATCTCGCCAACTGGTTGTTCTGCAGGGCCCTTCGGTCCTCTCCTTAAATCCTCTTAAATCCTCGCCTCTGAGGCTCCGCGATTCACGATCAGCCGGGTAACCGATTCTCTGAAACTCGCTAATCTTTCTCGCAATCGCGGGCCAATTAAAACTAAAATTAAGGTTATGCACGTGGCTCAAAAATGATGAGGTCTCTGCTGAGTTTGCTTCAATGATACTCATTGATTGCGATTTGTGCTGACCAGGTAAACTCGAGCTAGTTCATAGTGGTTTTTTTTTTTTTTTTGTCGACTATAACGTCAAGTGTACAAATTGCAATATGGTACAAAGTGTACCGTTATTCTTTCAAATTTTTCTATTTATGCAAGTTTCAAGACAGAAGCCGTTATATATATGCTTGAGTTGTAATTTTGAAAACTCGAATCACTCGTATACCCATCATATCTCAAAAAGTTGGACTCGATGAAATTGTGGGTATGTAACTATATCGTAGTCGTCGATATTAATCCACTTCTCAATTATTTCCTAGGCTTGTCTTCCAAGCAAAAGCTGACAATTCCCTGGCAAATTCGACGATCCGGCGATAACTGAGTTAGAAAATTGGATCACCGTTTCAAAGCCAAGTAAAATCTTGCAGGCCTATCTTTATTTGTATTATATACTCAGATATATAGCGAACACTCGTGATTAGAGTAATCGTGTTGTTTTCGGCATAAGTACGATGCCAGATACGCAATTAGCGTTTCAAAACTTTACACAATCCATGAAATGATCTCATCTAGACAATTGAAAATCGAAGGATCTAAAATCTAAACCGTGGTTGATCTCAATTCTTTGGGCAACAGTTTTTACTCTGACTTCGTTCTAGCCGTGGCAGGGAATGTGACAAGAAAGTCATCCCCACCGTAGAGTACGAAAAAATACTTCTAACAGCAAGATTCATTTCTGTGATAATAGTTGTAATGGATCTTGAAATCCTCTATCGACAATGAAGTCGACGGAGGATTCCTTGAACTGATGTCTGGTTAGGTTAGTCGGTTAGGTCGAAGCTCTCACTATGACGAGGGCACTCCTCGCCAAATAAGGTTGCTCACCCCATCCAGTCTCGGGAGAAGCTGAAGTGAAGACGCGGTCGTGCGCTTTCGTTTAGACGCTGACTCGTTTGTTACGTCGTTCGGCATAGTTCGGCTGTAGTGCTTATCCGAATCGGCAAATCTTACACACCAGATCGCGAGAGGAGATGCTTGGACGTAGGAGCCGTGAAGATACCAAGAGAGAGGGCGAGGGTGGAAAGGGGGGCGGGGGGGGGGGGGGGATAAATAGGATGTACTGCGAGAAAAATGCACCGAGGATTAAGTAGAAAAAATTTTGTACAACAGTCCACACCGGTTTTTCAAAAATCAAAAAGATTTGGTCAGCTTCAACACCGCCACATTTTTACAGTGCCTGGTCAAGCTCGAAGGTATAAGGTTCTCCAATCCAAAATCAGGTTTAAAGTATCCCAACAAATATCTACTCGGGCTACTGCAATGGAAAAAGTGTCGAAATATTATCCGATCGATGTTTTGGCCTGTAGGTGTATGCATACAAATGTGGTATTAAAATTCTCAAACGCTTAAATTTTGTAGACCTAAAATGATTCGATGATAGGTGTTTGAAAGGAACATCAAAGCGTATACCACTAATTTATTACAGCGTAGTACATGTTTCGACAAATTTTCGGAAAAAACAAACAAAAGGAATAAAAGTAAAGCATGAAACTTACAGTAACGTGGAAAGGAATGGTTCGTTCTTACAGCGCCATGGACAAATCAAGAGTGAACCGCGTATCGAATTGCTGTAGTTATTTCCACTAAACCACTGTAATATAAATTATTATAACTACTGAAAATACTAGACTTGTTGTTGAATAGATATTACACCGAATTTTATTTCATTAAGTAGTAATCAAATCCCTTTCCCAAGATTCGCGTACCAATAATATCGAAAGTTCTCGCACCGCGAGTATCAAGTTGAAATATTTGCACAGAGTGTAATGATACTAGGCGTGATTATGTCTTTGCCAAGCACTTTTGAAAGGTACCCACATGCTGATTCGATCCTGCGCCGTTGTGAATGACTCTTATCTTTGTCAGCGCACTAATGCAGGTGAAAAAGAAAGTGATTCGGTACAGTCAGATTGGACGTCGCGGTGTGGGCGGAGAATGCGTGCCCGGTGACTAGCTTCTACAAATATTCAAACTGTGGACACACCTGGAAAATAGGAGTTCAGAATCAAACGCGTTTAATCTGACATTTTTATTCTTACGTCCTTCCGCTTCTCGTAGGAGTCACGTGCAAGTGAGTAATTCTTGGGCGGAACAATGAACTCGCATCTACGGATCAACAACTTCGCCGTAAACTAAGAGTTATGGTCCAAGTTTGCAAATCCATTTTCAGTCCAATTACTAACTTATACTTTTGCAATCTGTCATTTTCAAATTATTTGTCGTTTATTTTTGATGGAGGTAATTAACGAAACATCCACCACTACTTATTTTATTAATTTATACGCGTGTGACAAATGAACAAAATTCCATTGAACATCTTTGTTATTTTTTTAATTTCCCGGTATCACTTTATCCTAGTCGCAAGAGTTCGTCGTCTAATTAAAGTTTCTTCATGCAATAGCCTGTGTGCATGAATGACAAATGTAATTAGTATGTAAATGAGTTTTTTCTGGTCATTGCCCACTACAGATATAATTTCGACATCATTTTTTTCTAATCACGAATCACTGTAGCAATATCAAGGTTCATACTTTTTTCAATGAAAACATTATAAAAGCAATTAGTAATTAGACATTTGTCAATTTTCAATTCAACAACATTGACTGCGAAAAATTTTTGTCAGTAAATGTTATTTCGTCCATAAAGTAAATCACGTGTACGTGGGGTCATGAACAAATAACAAATATTTACTTGATACATCAAAATATTTATTCGATCCATATAACATCATCAATTTACATGGTGGTAGTAAAATTATTCTCGCATCAAAAATACGTACCAGTAGCTTAACGAAGGTTGATCCAAACCAAACAAATTGTTTTCTGCAATCTGTGAATAATTTTTCAATTCTCCGGCTTCATTGGATGAAAGATTTTTGACGTTTGTAATCAAATTAATAACGCTCATAGTTGTGCAAAGCTCAGAGTTGGATTTGTAAAATGTAGAGTCAGTAACTCTGAAGATAGGTTAAAACATTTGAAAATGTACCGTCATTTTCTTTTGTGAAGTCTAGCAGCACGTATAGTATTCGTAGACAGTCCATACAACGGTTCTAAATTGGATTTTGGTTTTTAGGTGACAATGCAGGGATAAATGAAATTGACAATAAGAATAATTAGAAAAAAGTAGAACATTCGCGTGTCTCTAACGGAAACGAAATCAGGAGAGAAAACAACTCGATGAAATACCGTGTGGAGCGTGTATGATACATATATATACATACATATCTATATAGATATACATTGTTCGTCCTGACTCTCGACTTCCTCTCCGCGTTCAAGCGTTCAAATTCCTACTCACACTGCAGGCAGACCGAAGGCACGCGCGTATAGCGGTTAGTGGACAAACACGTGGGCAGTACCATTGTTTGGCTAAGAAACGTCGACAACAGCAGCTACCCGCCTCTTACAGCTACTGTTCGCCGTTCCGCGAAGCGTTTGTCATGTTACTCCTGACTCGTTTTTGCAATGCGTGTTCGAAAGACGGGTGTTTTTTTTTGTATTCACGAGATGATCAAATTCCGTAATAAATCCGGACAATCCGTGCAATCGTGACGAGCAACAAATTGTAAGTCACATCACGGAATCTTATATTTTATATGCAGTTGCCTCCAAGTCGGTACATCAGGAACTCGTTCGTCCTATTGCTAGGAAAAAAAAAAAAACAAATGGATCCAGCGCATCTGGACAGGTTTCGTATCGAAAAGAAACAGTGAAACTTAACAGTAAGAACGACTGACTGCGCATGCGTAGGATAATTGGACTCTATTGGTCGGCAGAATCGTACCGCGACAATATCTTCGTCTGTAAAGCAGGGGAGCCAACTTACTCGAAACGGGACGTGAGATGTCAAATTCTACCGCATCAAGGTGAATAGAAATTATGGTGTTGTGATAAGTCGTAGTAGTTGTCAGTCGTCGGTCAGTTAAGAATAAATGTTCGCCAAGTCTTCCAGAGTCCTTGCATCGACTATTCAAGATCTGCTTAACCTAAAAAATTCGGATCACCTACGTAACCTCCGCCAACCGCGTTTGACGGCCGAAACTTAAGTAAGTTAGCCAGCCTGCACGAAAACCAAGCGAGGCTCGCGCATGCGCAGTTGGATGCTCAATACGCTAAACTGCACAGTTTTCCTTCCGCGTGACTCATCGTGTGAAAACACAGCGAGAATCACATAACGTGATTCACGAACGGCCGGAACGGATTGTTACTTCGCAGCATCATTCGCATTCTGCATCATGACAATATCTAATTCAACGGTGACGTCAGGTGCAGGTGAGACTGTGAAGCGTGCATCGCGGTGCAGGTAAATCAGTGCTTTCGATAAATGATTCAACTGCAATGGACAGTAGCCAGCAACCGGTAACTGCTGATCGGGCAGCTGCTTCATATTTTATACGTTGGATTATAAGTGTACACTATACCTTGTTCGCGACTTGGAATCAGTCAGAAGGTGTCGAAGCATGCAACGGTACCCCGAATTATGCGTGGAAATTTTTCCCATCATTATTCGTTCGAGGCCTTCGTAAGGTTCCTAATAGAGTCCTCCGAGCTTTGGTACACAATGCGTAATGACATCCTGCAGGCACCGTGACGCGTGAGCATCACTTCGCGTATCATAACGGTCCGGGCTACTTGTTTTTCGGAACGACATACTTATTGTGGCAGTGAGGATTGTCAATGCAAGATTCACCTGTGTCAGCCATTAGCAAGTGATAACGATAAACTCTTCCGTATAACTGCAGAGATTCGCGATATATTTAAATGTAACACTTTCTAGGTATGCCCAACTGTGGCTTCGGCTCGTTATGTGTTTTCCAATTACGTTTCGCTTCGATTCTTAAATACTTTTTTAGAGGCCATTCTGCCATTCCTGTACGAATTTGGGATATCCTAAGCCGACTACTCAATTCCCGTACACGTGGACAAAGAATAGATTCCAAAATTTTTATTATTTCGTATTATTTATAAAAATATTCTTGAAAGACGGATGTGCCCTGAACTCAGAACAGCTGTGGGATGCGCGCTGATGCGACATTTTGCGTTGAAGCTATTATTCTACCAGGGGGTTCGACTCGAGGTCAAAGGAGTGAAACACTCATAGAAGACTTCGAGCCCCGCGAGATTCAGGTTCTCAGAAATATGTTACAGAGTCACGAAACAAGAAATTTTACAGTTGCTCCTCAAAGGCGGGCGATGTGATGAACGGCCATAACCTTAAAATTACCACTTTGCAACATTTGAAATGAAAAACGAAAACCACGCGAGTGGATAAACACATTCCGCACAATCACCCATAGTTTCTATCTGCAGTTAATTAAAAGCATACGACTTGATAGTATTAAAAGTATGTAAAAACCCATGGGAACATCCTGTTCGTAGTATCTTTCATGCGTGTTAGCTGATTGCATAACAGGATTCATTATATGATCTATCAAAGTGGGCATATCCACGTTTATTGACGAGTATAGGTACAGTTATATTCGTACATATGTCTAGCACATGGTACTTGGAGAACTGATCGACACTCGGTATTATACTCGTGGTAAAGTGTACAAGTATGAAAGACCAGATTGCAGATCTATCGCCATTGAACTCTATCCTTCCGTGGGGAGAGTAATTTCTACTTCATTGTACGATAACGCGGAAAATACTCCAAGTAATTGAAATAAGATACCGTGAATTTTCATAAAAGTGTACAAACTTCTACGAGAAATTATAATATGATACCACCAGTTTTCTACGTCAAAACATGAAAATAAAACTCAGTGAACCCTTGTAGAATTGTACGAATTTATATAAAATTGACGATTGAATGGAAATAGTCGTAGTCTTATATATATAGCTGCAGAAAACTGTAAGTTCTTGCAAGTGCTAAGAAAATCTACTCGAAATAGAAGAAATTGTTTTTCATAGAATTTCGTAGGAACATATCAATTTTTGGGAATTCTTCATAAAATTACGAATACGTAAGAGAAAATATGAAATTCTGTTCTTGAATCACCGCTAGATGGCGCATCTTTCTCAAAAAGAAAACTTACCAAAGACAATGGAAGTATACAGCAGATAGTGGGTAGAAATTTATCCTTACTCTTCGCATCTTATGAGTCTGATCTCGCGCGGATTTATAGAATCCATCGTATAGTTTTGAGGCCGCCTTATCCTGAAGAGGTGGGTCTTGCGACAAAAGTTAGTCATTATTCCAAACCAGAAATTCTACGATATTTTACTAGAAATTATATGTATTTCACCGATAGATGTACGAAAAACAATTGCAAGAAATCCAGCCCTGCTACACCTGTTTTTAAAAAACTACAAAACTGCACTAAATATTTAATTCAAAACTCTACGCTCATGTTCCGAATTCCCTAAAAAACTTTACCCAGACGGCCTTTGTATTTTGGAATTTTTCATTCATGTCGCGAAACAAATCAGTAAAATTCAGCATACATTAAATTTTCCTAAAATCACTATATTAGAGATGTACAACTAGTCGTGTGGGCCTGAACTATCAGTCGTAGCTTTGACGAATAAAAGGAAGGATCTCGTATCTCAGGATTGACATAACTATGCTCAAGTGGCCTTATTATGCGATCATTAGATTATTGGTGTGTTGCTTTTGCAACTCGTTATTCGATTCGAAAAAGAGCACAATATCATTTCCATGCAGGCTGTGTAATTTTTTGGCTTTGCTATAAAAGCCCGAATAAAACTTTTAAGAGATTCCCCCGGACTCACTGTCAAGAAACAATTTCTACGCGGATAACTCAGTGACTTAATCTGGCGTATTTAAACACGAAATTCAGTGCAATAATCACGGAATGAGGAGTGGCAGTTTTAATTGGGTCCATTGGCTACTGGATACTTATTCCGTAAAATATGATCTCAGTTTACTTGCGAATTTCGTCGACAGGATGGGACAGGTATACACGAAGTCTGCAGGTTATGCTAATTACCTACATCGTAAGATATTACTCAGTTAGCTCGTTAAATTACGTTCTACTCAGCCTACAAATAATAACTTTATTTCTCGACCAGATTTGCTTTATTTTTCCTCGAGACTTGTACGCAGCCGGTATTGAAACGACATCGCTAATTGGGTCAGGTTTCAAAGATAATATGAATACATATTATGAAAATTGTGGGGAGTATAGGTAAAACGACGCAAAGGCTCGTCGAGAATTGGGTGAGCGCTGTTCGGAGTAAATTTTTTTAATTTGTTTCGCTACGGTTCGTTTGCACTTAGGGAGAAATTATACGCTTTGATGAAGCAACGCATAAATAATTGACGATGAGTTGAAATAGACGAAAAGTATGATGATCACGATTTGACGAAGATGAGTGAGAAACTGAAAGAAAATAACCGTGCCGATGTAATTGTTTGATAATCCTTTTCTCACATACATATCTCGTTTTGTGGGTGAACACGCGTCCTTTTAACCCGTCTATTGATCCTCCATTATACATCGGCGTATAGTTATGAGGTGAAAAATGGTTAAATTCTCTCTCGGTAATAGCTTCTAGACACGCGACACGATAGGAGCGATCTTGAACCTTTCTCAGAGTTCGTTCCGATAGCTGCAGGAATCACCTCGGTACCTCTGCCCTCTGGGATACATATTCAGTCCGGGACGGGCGCAGAGAGTCAGTCGGTCGACGAGACGGGCTTTGGACTTTGCTGACCACGACGACGACGGCGACGGCGGCGGCTGCAGCCTTGACGCCGCGGTCATCGAACCACGAAGAGTTCGACCCTCGCTGTAACAGCCTCGGCTACTCCCCAACGCCGAAGGTTTGCTCGCCCGATGTTGAGATGGTCGGTTGCTCGAAAATCGATGCTTTTCATCAAATTCATAGCGAGACGGTCTTACATCGAGTGTTTGACAAGTTACCGAGTTCAAAGCTTTGAGAACGTTTCGAAAAGAGTAAAAAAAAAAGAATACACTTGAATCGTAATGAAAAGCTTATTGTTAGCTATCAATTGAAAATTGAGCAGATTCATGCGATTAATTCGGTCTAAATGGCACGGCTTATTTTAGACAGGAGACTGTTTTCTACAAAGTTAATGACATAGTTTTTTTTAAACACTTTTAGACTGTTGTAAAATGAAATATTCAACGGCGTGACCGTAATGAAAGAAAAAGCATGTCAGCGAATTTGTAAAAAATAGACTTTTGATCGAAATGAGCTATCGTGGAATGAAATCAAACTAATAGATTTAATCAAACTGCTACTAGATGAATCTACTAGATTTTTCACAGGTTTGAAATTATTTTTAATCAAGCATCGTTATGTGAGCTTTCCTTTATGATTCCAGTATATTCGGTTTTTTGCATTATCAAAGTGATCTTTGTAGCTTACGAATATAACAATTTGATAGATATCTACTCGATTTACGAATATCTTGTAATACAATTTTTAAAAGTATCGAATTTCGACGAACCAATTAAAAGCGTGAGGCTGCCATATTCGTTGACCTGGATACATGATTGTAAGCTCTTGACAGAAAATCACGCCTCGCTCTGCGATCAATCAGTGGCAAAATAGTCTGGCAAATTTAAATGTATATGCACAGCTTAAAGAGTTGTTGGGGAAAAATTGCATACATTTACAATTCTCGTATGTCATATTGAAATTTTTACAAATTGAATATCTTTGCGTTGCAGGTGAATGCAATGGCGGGTTTTAGTTTCATTTGGTATTGGAAATGAAAGGTTAAATTTTATACATTCTCAAAATAATTAAAAACACAGTCGTAAAATTAACGCAAGTATATTGAAATGAATACATGTGAAAATATTGATTATAAATCTTGTGAAAATTTATCTACAAAAACGAAGACTCAAAGATATACACAGCTTTGGCGTTAAAACTGATACAATGTGTGGAGGAATCAACCCAGTACGTTACAATTCGAGCCGTATAAAAACGTATAACGAAATTAGCACAAAGTCTTCTGTACGTTCGATGCACGATACTTATATTCTGCAAACTATTTACAACTACGGATTAATTCGCTCATTTAGTCACTCAATGAATTTACAAATTCTGTACCTACTAATTTTATGAAGCCGTACCGAATGTTGAGGTTTTCACAATTAGATGAAAACAATAAAACTCATCTGATGCATGTTGACTCCTAATTAAAGTTCCATGTCAATTCTCAGATTCAGAAGAGATCGCTAGCTAAAATACATTAGAATAACCACGATTTATTAATTGAAATTTTTCCACAAAAATTCCTATACAGTATAGTATTAAAATAATGGAATAGATTTTTACAAACTGCAAAACCGTACACAGAATTAACATTTTTTTTTTTACCAGCAGCGAATGGGTAGCGTTACACACACGCCTTTCTGCACGCGTAGAAGAAGGTGTAGACTGTAGGCTACAAAAGTACACCCCACGGAAAAGCATGCGGTAATAATGATAGTGGGAATCTCTGCAAAGTTGGAATCTTACAGTTAAAGCGTGGTGCAGTCGGAGTTCGTATACCTTCATCGCATGGATTGCACATACATATATACACATGCATATATACGTAGAGTTTGCGTGAACATGGGCGTAAGGTACATAGCGTGAGATGGGAATAGGTAATCGCGTGGTCGCTTTATGGGTATAACTATAGAGTATAGATCTTGAAGTCGTCGGAAGAAAAGGGGGGGAAAAAAAAGGAGAAGAAAATATTTAATTGAATTCTCCGCGGTCATTTTTAACGACGGATTTTTTTTTATTTAATTTTTTTTTTTTTCGAGTTACGAGATTGTGTATACCCTCTCTATACCCGTACACCCATACTCACGGGACTACAACGTCGACTGTCGAGAAAAAAGGTGGGCGTCCTTTTAGCAAACCTGCTCCCTTATATACCTGCAATGCCGCGAACGTTTATACGCAACGTATACCGAGAACAGTTAAATAATTCAGCACGATCGATACGCGCCTAATTAATTTTCTTCTCCTGCAATTGATCGGCGGCATGAGGAAGGGGGCCGGGGGGGTGGGGGAGGGACCGCGGAGCGAGTAATAGACGTTTGATGCATCGTCTGTTCGAGTGAATTTTGATGGGCGTTTCGATCGCTAACGAAACGATGTATCATGTGCAAGAATGCGTGTGGCGAGATGTATCGGGTTTTCAACAAGTAGAAAAAGATCGTAATTGCAACTTGAATAGCTTGGCTATCTGACGATAAGCCGTCTATTTGTTAAGACGATCAAGTCGTTTCGTTCTTTTCTCAGATTTTCTTCAAGTTTTCTTAGTTCTTGCACGAGAGAACAATACCCGTAATGTCAAAATAATATATAAGAAATGTCGACAAACTTTTTGTTTTGCAAATTTTAAACTTGAAGCCTTTCGAACTTGTCCGAAGGCCGTGAAATTTTTATAGAATCAATCCAAAATGTCTGTCGTGTTACCGGACATCGCACGAAAGCTTTGAGAAACGTGATCAAATTATATCGTATCTCCCGACAACTCTTTTTAATCGCTTTAAAGTGTAAGGAGTACTTAGATGCAAAGAGGTGTGATTGGAAATTTTTGAAATCACATCAAAAGCTTGGAAATATTAATCGGAATTCTGAATTTATTGCGATCTACTAATTTTGGTGAGTCTAAATTGACCACTATTGACAGTTCGTACTTGTGAGTCCTAACGAGAAAGAATTGGCCATCCTGTCTAAACAGACGGAGAACTTGACCCATGCGCGATTGGGTTTTTAGTTTCTTGAAACAGCCACGATACGAACCGGTAAAATCTTTTCGAAAACAATGCCAGAAACAAGGTCCCAACCCTTTCAGTCGCGCAATTCGGTTACCTGAAAAATGCAAGAAATCTTTATTTTGCGTGGAATATATAAAAAGAAAAACACGTGCCTAACAGAAAAAAAAGAGTGCCACTATACCGGCTTCTGTGACTGAAAGGGTTAACCCAGAGATGAAAACCGTCGCAGACTTGCAGCTAAAGCGAGATTTCTGTGTCTCGTCTAACTCGAGGATTAAATCTCCGAAAAATTTGTAAGTTGACGGGAAGACTAGGCCTAGAAAGAAGCGGGCAGAGTCGAAGGCACGGTTGGGGTGAGCGTGCGTACTGAATGCGTAAAGTGCATTTATCAGATCGGGAGGATGCGGGAATCGCTGCGGTCAGCGGTGGTTGGTGTGCCTGATGCGTGATGCGTAGTGCGTAGTGCGTGCGTACACGCGTCGAGGATGTGAGACCCTGTCGTTGAGCTGGAACGATGAGGAGTCCTGGTTCAGCCCGTGGAAGAAGAGGGAGCGACGAAACGCCTCGCGGGTAGGCGGTGGAGCCTGATCTTATCGGAGGATGTGAGAGCGCTTTTTTCGCCGCACAGAATCTTACCGAGAATACGAAATATCCGGCTTTGTACCGGCTCATCGAGCCCGCGCGTTCCCCCTTTGGTACCGCCGGACATCAGCTTCGGTCGCGTCATGCGCGTTTCGCGATACGGGGTAAATGCGTCTGGAACCCCGTTACTCGGCTACGGATCGGCCTTATTAAGGAGAGATTTCGGTAACTCGGACGTATCGAGGGAATTTTTGATTACGTGTTAAGTCTGGTAAGTGCCGCAGTCTTCGGAAGCATCAGGCTGGCAAACACCGTCCAGTGTGGCAAAGAAACAAACTTAAAGCTATGGTGAAAAATCGGATTATCCATTAAGGCAAATCTCAGCGGATTGTAAAAACGTCGTAATTTCGGCTAGTTTTCTATCAATTGTGTAAAATTTCGAAGAAGGGTAAAAAAAATTTGATACTCGTAGAAACATTCGTAAATTATAACTTTTGGGAATTTCGTCTCTTTGGAAATTAAACTCGTTCCTAATTTTGACCATCCGTAAAACCGTGGGGAGATCGGACGTCATTGGCAGTATAAATTTTTGCAATACCGGGTTTTGACTCGAGAGTTAGGAAAAGAGACCGCACCGTTTAAAACGTCTCCAATTATGTTCCCAAAAAATGTTGTATTCGTCGTTCTTAGTGAGGGTGAATGAAACAACAGAAGTTCCTTTGGCAAATTCGAGTAACACAAGCTTGGATATCAACAATTTGAGAACGGATCGTACAAGTAAGAGGTTGAAAATAATTAAACTCTGATGTTACTGATCTAATTTCTATGTTTTCGAGTTTATTTTGTGCGCCATAGAGATTTTCAAAGACCGCGTGACAAAAATGTTACAAACTATTATCTCAATAGCAGATAATAACAGACTTTTGTCAATAGGGTATAACAGATGTCTAGCAGATGATGCAAGACTTTGCATGGTTGTAACCCATAACATGATTTTCATCCGTGGAGGAAAGAAGAATTGATCCTCGAGTATTCATCTTCGCATGCTCGTGTAAATCGTTCGAGCTCTCTCGTGCTGCTCCTTGAAGCCGAACGCTATACAGGTAGAACAAAATCGTCGGAGGGAATGGCCGGCAGGATGTCTAAAAATACCGATATCGCGATGTTTAATTCAACGTCGTGCCTTGCAGATTGTATTGCTACTTGCTGTAAAGTCCAACGACCGTTGAGCCCCCAGCTCCCGGGGTGTTGATCAGTCGATATATGAACGATGCCCGTAAGTTTTCGTTGCAATATGTACGCCGCTGACGCGTCTATGGAAAAACACCATTTGCGAATAGTTTCTTTATCTCGAGTTAATCTAAATCTGGATCGTTTATGGTGGACATCCTGGACCATGTGGCTACGCTGAAATTACTTTACGACCTGCGACCACTTTGTGCGACGTATAATAATCTTCTCGCGAAGCTGCAAATTGCTTTTCGCACATATTGCCGAATACATGCCTATGCGCGTGAATGTGAATTATTTATTTAAAACCTGTGAACTACTAAAAGTTCCGAAGCATTTATTTCGGAGCGGTTTACGATACCACGGGTTTGGAATTCACTTGAAATCATTTACATTCGTGTCTCGCGGCCTTTTCAAGTCCTTTGAATTCATCAAGCCAATTGAAATCTCGAAACGTACTGCTCTCACCTTACTTCATTCGTATATAAATTACGATTAGAACGTAGGTGCGATACGGACCTATCGGCTCGGCACCTTCGGGCGAGATGCAGATGAAACCGTTTAGATTCTAAGCCGATGTTTCGATCTATGCATCGTTAAACCGAAGGCGGAGCGGAGGCCGAAAAGGATACCGACGTGTCTGCGATATTCCTGTTCGATAGATGAAGGAGGGGCATGGATCCGGGCAATCATATCGGGAGCAACGGCACAGCCTGGCCGCATCAGCAGCCCCTTGAGGTGCGAATCGGTTTACGGTCGCTCCAGACGACCTTCGGCATAAATTTCATATTCGTTATAGTCCGAGTCGATCGGGACGCCCACGATATCGTTGATCGAAAATGTTCCTTTTCGAGCGTGTAATGTCGAGTAATAACGATTAACTGCCGTGCTCCTCGAGAGGTGGCTTGGTAAAAATACATATATGCATATCGGTTTTTAGCACCGAGCGTTCAAATCGAGTCTAGGCACTCTGACGTTACACCATTACGGTCACAGGCTAGTGTCCGTGACTTTTATTAACCCGTTACGCCTACGGATCGTCGTATAATAAACGATGGAAGGTCAATTCGCCCGCTCTACGTACATAGCCTTCATTCTTTTATATAACTATTGGTGCAAAAAATGTCACGGTGTGTGCACCTTACGATCTTCGTTGAATTGAATCCTTGTATCAACGCTGGCTCCCCCTGTTATCCACTGACTCGACATTTTCATTCAATAAAGTCAAATACAATAAGCAACCGATACAATGCCTTATACAGAGGACTGTTGTCGTTACAAAAACGTGAACTCAAGCGTTGCCCAGCTATTACAAGATTATACTCTTTTTTTTTTAAACAACGTTCTTATAATTTGATAAAATCAGTAAAATTTTTTGGAGAGAAGAAGAAAAAAAAAAACACTGAATTCAGTGATGAAAAACGAGAATCTGTTTATCTGAGATTTCTTGCAGTTTATTAATCGTCGGCAAGTTGCGATATGCAAATCAGTACAACGTGTCGTTGAAATTACTCGGCTTTCAAAAAGAGACCAATCGTCGATGCTATTTGAATTATTAGCGTCTTATCGTTCTTCGGAAAATTATCGCAGCACTGAGATTTTCATATCCATGGAAAAATTTGAAAGCTTCGGAAGAGTTACGTTTGTTCGGAGATGACGAATCGTTGAGAAGGGATTCGACAAGAGATTTCTTTCTTTGCTCGTAAAACATAAAATTTTCTACAGTAAAATTGGAGAACCTGTAAAGTATTACACAAACTTGGAATTTTACTTTAACCATAATACTTGACTCAGAAATTGTGAAACTGTGACCAAGAAAACCAGAGCCTTCATTCGTATCAAAAACATCTTTCGATGATATAAAAAAATGAGTCTTTCCGGCATATAATTTAAAAATGATTGCAACAGTGTTTTCTCAGCTTTTGAAGTTGAGGTTAACTCGCGCTGTCTCCCATAATAATTTCAAATGGTACGGTGAAAAATATAATCAGCAATGTATGCGTGTAACGAAAAATAGTACCTGACGGATATCCGGGCTGTATTTTTTTTTTTTTGTTTTTTCCGTCTTTATTCTCCTTTGTCCAAACCGAAATTGGCTACAGCAATATATTTTTAGCGTTATTTGAAGTAGCAGCAAGTGTTGCAGCAAGTAACCCTATAACAATAAACCAATCGTCTTTCGCAAAACCATTCAAGATTTACAGCATTTTAAGTGCGCCCGTATATAAGTCCTAGGCATACTCCCTAATAGCCGTAATCATTGGGATCGTTAAAAAGACCAGATACCCCCGAAGAGTACGCGTCTGTTTATCCTCCGGTGGTTCATTCCGCGTGTCTGCTTGGGTTCGACTTGCCGTCTCAGCTTTATTGCTTTTCTTCTTTCCCAGCAATTAATTACCATTCCAACTCCAACGGCGAGTTCATCTCGGAGGATATTTCGAGACCCCGATTCCAAGGTCACGAGAAGAGATCCAACGACCGTTCCGAAATACCGATTTCCAACTTCCTCGATGCTTTTCAAATCGAGACTCGTGGTATCCACGCGCGGGCTTGCCGACGAGGAAGGTGAAATTTGCTCAGCAAGGCCGTGTTCGACCACCCGCCGGGCAAAGTCATTATCGCCCATGGAATATAGAGTCATTACAGAGTTCTATGTAGGCGTATATGCGTATACTATTAACCGTGGCTCGTCGAATATGTAAATACAAAATTGTAATTGGTACACTAAAGTCAGTCCGCTTGCGGGAGAAGAGCGGTGGATGATCGGCTGGGCCGATGACAAATGGCGAATTTATGATCGGACTTAGGAAAAGAAGAGACGCTCCAAGTTCTCGGACATAGTAATTACCCCATTTTTATACCGGAAATTTATTTCACCATGGATTTATGGTGAGTCATTACATATATAGATATACACGTATGTAGGTGTATGTAATACCTACCCTAAGCTGCTGTGGCGTGGAGAATTTTGCCAACAACTTATCTTCGTTTTTCTTTCGGTCATTTTCTGTTTATAAAAGACGAGATCGTTCTTGTAACGCATCGACCATCATAGGGAAAAGACGTCTTGCTCTGATTAATTAGTAATTCACAGATTAAGGAAATGCAGCTCCGTGAGATGCACGAGAAATTCATTCTGTAATTGGCGGCAATTTAAAAGACAAGAAAAAGAGCATCGAAGATTCAACGTTTCACAAACTAGATATCTCGCGTGTTGGATCTTCCAAGATTTACCATGGCTCGATTGATTTGCCGGCTTTCGACGCGATACTTGATTTCAAGATACACGCGAACGCGAAAGAAGTCACGGTCATTTTCTGGCCGTATCAATCCGCTTTGAATGAAAATTTCCGTACTGGGCAGCGAAATTGTAATTTTCGATTTTCATCGAAACTTCTCTCCACTTTTAGGTAATTACGTATATGTATATATTGGTAGGTTTTAAGGATCCTATTCTGATCATTTTATCGTACCTGCAACGCGGAATACTCACAAATATGGTAATGACTTCTTTTATTGTCAATGATTCCGCAGCTCAGTCATAGTTGGAACGATTCGTTTCAGGTTTTAAATGACAGTGAAAACGGTCCGACCACGGTGTGACGAGTTTGTCATAATTTTTCATTCGTGGTACGTAAGCCAGCTGAGAGATTGAGTTGAACAAACGTAGATAAACCGCGAGTACGAGTGCAAGTGTATTTGTGAAAATATTGTGAGGGCTTATTGGGTACTTTGTCATGGCTTATCTGGACATTATACGCATTCCTATCGCGACTATATTATATACGTGTACACATATGCACGAGTGCATTTTACCGAGATAAGTGCTTACGAAAGTAATAACTTAAGAGAGTGAGGATATTTACAATATGGACGCGCATGCACGAGGCTTATAAAATTTTATACGTCGAGCAACATCAGGTTAAGAAAGAATTTGTGGGACCGTCTAAATCGGGAGTTAGAAAGAGAGAAAAAACCGTTTGAAAAATCTCCAGCAATGTGATTTGCGCCAATAATTATATAAAATTAGAATAACACGAGCTACAAAATATTAACAGACAGTTTGAGAAAAGGTTTTGGTGATTAAACTCTGATGTTTTCAATCGGATTCTAATGCTTTGGGCTCATTTTGCTCGCTGACGAAATCCTTAGAAATTGTTTAGAAAAAATTTAAGAAATCTGGCATTAATTCTCAGCTTGTGTCGTTCGAGTTCTTTCCGATTCAATTATTCATTTCTATCGCAGAATAGGGATGTTTTGTCTGATTCGTGTTCGGTATATCCACATCGGAGATTTATCCGACGTCTTTTCCTCTCCTACTAACTTTTGATTCGGACGATGCGGCTGATCAATTCTCAGTAGCTATCCGGTATAAGCATGCCGCAAAATAATCCCGACACACGTATCTAATATGGCGGCTGACAAAGTCGAAACCATCGGAAGTAGATAGTAATTAACTTTTTCAATTAGCCACAGTGTTCTTATCCCGAACGGATTGCGGCTCTGCATGAGAGGCGGAGATGGGTGTAGGTATAACCCGGTATATCAGCCGAGAGAGAAGCAAGCAAGAGAGCCAGAGGCGAAGGCAGGAGCATCCCGAGTATATGTATATCTATTCAACCTCGAGCCGATCTTCTCTTCGGCAGACCTGAATCAGAGGATGTAATCAATTGAACTTTTTGCTCACCCGGCTTTAGTTTACGGTAACATCAGCAGCTGCTAACGGACCGTCATTTTATAACGTCATGTGTGAGAGCGTGATCTCTCCAGGACACGTCAATCCCAGTGTCAGAGGGACGTGACTCTCAGCTGAGATCGCACTGTATATACGATATACATGTTATATACTCACCGTCGTTACGTAATACCGTGATTCTTGTTTTCACCTTTCCTTCGGACTCGGTTCAACCTTCTTCCTCGCAGTTTTTTTTCTCAGATAGTTTCCACCTAGGTTGAGGCACGCCTTCGACTCACGATACGCTCAGCTGGCGAAGATCGCTGTTTTGTAGAATTGTTGTAAAACGATGATACGTGTCAACGAAACGTTTGGACGACGCACGATCGTAGTTCGACAATTGTCCGAATCAATACAACAAATTTATTTCGACAAATATCGGTGAACAATTCAGGATTAATCGATTGATCCGTTCGATTCTCTGACCTACGAAAATATATACTTTCCGCGATTTTTTTATTATTTCAGATCAACTTCTTATTGTTTATTTTCCAGATATTCGTTTGCCTCAATATTTTTAATCACCCGTGAAATATATAGGCGAGGAATGTACGATTCTTTAGATGCCGCAGAACTTGAAGCGAGCACGCGGTGGGAGGAAAGTGAGAGAGAGGGAGAGAGAGAGAGAGATGGAGAGCGGTTTGGATTACGGTTAACTGTTAGACTGCTGTTTTTGCGCGCACCTTGTCTCATCGTCGGAACAATGAACACCACTTTAGAGTAAAAAATTTGACAACCGTCCCTCTGGCTCCGAACCACGAAATACCGAGCTTCGATTCTGGTGGCTCACCTGCAGGTCCAGTTATCCTTTAAACTTTGCCGCGAGTTTTTTATGAGTAACGCTTACCTTCCGCCTAATTATGAACAACGCACAGAGGAGCGAACTCCTCGAGTAATTAAAACTTTGGCAGAATGTAATATTACTTGTCGACTCCGAGTAGCCGCAACGGAATATTGTTGATTTATATTAGCAATTGTTTTTAAACGGAAAGAATTAGTCTGCTAGACACGTTAAATTGCGGATACTAAGAAATTGATTAATTATATGACGTGTTGACGTTCCATTCAGCTCATTTAGGAACGCCTCGTTTGTGTTGTGCATTTTATTTTCAATATACGAGCATATACTTCAGTCGAATCAATTTTGATTGATTCGAGTGATCCGATCGATGCTCTGCTCAATAAATACGAAACGTATATTATCAATAGCTCTATTTGCCCATTTTTTCCTCCTTTTAATTGATCACGTTATTACGTTCCGGTAATTAAAGATAAAAGAAATCTTTGAATACAGTCGCGTTTCAATGAATTATGTACGTTCTTTCATGGAATACATTTACAACTCAATCAATTAAGAATTGATTGGCTCTTGACAATTTATTGGGTTCGAATAAAGCGTGGAGGTTTGAATTGATTGATTTGTTGATAAGAGATCTATTTCGCATAAAAAAGTTTCTTTCCTTGACGATATCCTGCAAGATTGATGCTTTGACCAAATTTTTAAGACTAGATTACAGATTCCTCGTTGCAATCAAGTCCGCGATATAAAGTCAGGAAAACTTTTCGGATTGTGTTTCACATAAAATTTCGATTGAATTAGGAACGGCATACCGATCAGTGAAACGGTTACAACCTGTTTTCGATTTGATAATGGCGCCTAATTAGCGCGTCTTGGATTTTCCGCAAGTAGAAGAAAAGAAACGACGAATGAGGCTGCAAGTTTAATTGTCGGATGCTTGAATCGGAATTAGTCCGGAGCCAGACGCACGTACGCAATTCCAGAAAAGAGAAAACTTCACCAAGTTGATTTACAGTTCCACTTTCCATCGAGAGGCGCCAGATCGATCTATCGCGTTTGCATTAAACCAATAAGCCTTTAATGGACCGAGACCTACATCGCGTTGCGTGCCGATTATCGCCAGATTGCGTGCGAATTCCGTGCAAACTGCGTGCGATCAACAGAATGTTATGTGCTATGTACGCGTATAGAATTGCACGAATTGATTTATGCAAGAATAACCTCTGGCTTTATGCTTGGACTTAATTGACGTCGATACAATTTCCGTTTCGATCGCACACAATTACGCTCGCGTGCTTTTTCGCCAGACATTTCGGTCCCTAATGGTTATACCGAATGTCGCGTTTCGGGACGAAGGATATTTTCAGACTTTGGTATTCTGGCCTAATCTGTGCCTAACCTTACCTGCATGACAATTGATCCGTCCAACCCCCGCCAGAATTGTAATGTCTTCGTTATGTAGCGCTGGGATTCCTTATCTCTTTTATCTCTCTTATTACCGCCGGCATCGCCTTCCTTCCATATTCCGTTCATGATCGTTGAGCAAAGAAATCGTGACTAAATTTCACAATTAGAAAGATGAAAGAAAGGGATTAAGAATAATAAGAATGGAAATAATAATTGTTATGAGATTAAGACACGTAGGATGAAAAATTTGGGAAAAGTTGCTTACACTTAATCCTCTGATGATGTAAATGTTTACAAATTACTATAATATTCGCTACGATCCGAGGCCAAAATTAATTATTACAGTTCATCGATTCTAAATACTTCCCAGCAATCAGCAACACTTCAACAATTTCATTTTGACCTTATTGCATTCCGTACTTTAAAAACTGAAAGCCAGCTATTTTGCAACGATGGATTCTTTTTTCACGCAAAAACTGCGATACTTTGATTTGCATAAATGTACGATAGCTTTCGAAAATACGGTAGCGACACGTCGCCTGATGCTTAATTATTACAAATGTTGTTTTTTTTTTCTCTCTTACTTTATAGAGAAATCTTTGAGTGACCCCTGAGATACCCTAGAATTATTAAATTTCCGCAAGCTGCAGACGTCTTGTATAACCAGTAAAATCACGAACCGCGCACGTTAAGTAAATCATCAAGTTTCACGTAATATCTGCGAGGCGCAGTTTTTTCAAATTTTCATAAAACCTCAAGTCAAGAAAAGCTTTGCGTTTTCTCATCTCCGGGCAAACACGTATTTTCTTGAAAACCAATTCTTAATGCCGCAGACGAATAAGATCACCGTATCCTCGAATCCATTGGCCAAAGAAAGTTTGTTACAGCGGCCAGTCGGTTGATGCAAGACGTAGAAAGATTCTCTCACGTTTTCCTGGTCACACTCCATCACGAGCTGTTTATCTATACGGAGTGCGATTGATGCAACGACTCTCGATACTAGGTACCGAAAGATTGCGTTTAGCTATTTGTCACATCTTTTACAATTTATGACTTTGACGCAAGCTTTAGATACAAGTCGAGCCAACTCGTATTGGTTAGGATGTTTCATTTGGAAGCAGAATTTTATTTCGCTATCATATTCGACTAACTTGTACAGCAATAAGAAAAGAACCCTCGTGGAACGAGATCTCGGGTGGGGGTCACAATCCCGAAAGATGAAAAAGTCGACTGGTCGAAAACCCGAATTTTTTTAAATACGAAATTTAAAATAACGAATGATCAGTATACCGAAATTGGTATCTTCGATAAATCATATAGTAGGATAACTATTTTCCCGAAAGTTAATTTAACCGAACGCTCTTTTATCCGAAAAAGTATTTTCAGAACCGTTGGCATTCCGAATGAACAAAGCACAGAGTGTAAAGATATAAAAATAATTTTAAAGACCCGCTCTTGGTACTTGAAATTTTCCGATTTAAATATCAATATGAGGAAGGTATTCATGATTATTTTCGTTTAAATTATTATGCCTAACCCGTATTCAACTATACAAACTTTATTCTGGATGAAATTCGTAGAGAATTAAATTCGCAACGTTAGCGTCCCTAAAGTTTTGTTGCAAAGTCAACGGTTTAATCGCTAAAAACCTTTATAGATGCACTTTTGTGAGAAATTCATTTTTAATAGAAAATTCGTAAACCGTTAATGGTACAGACTTCACTCTGTAGACGATCGTGCGGAGAATTGAATTGTTTGACGATTCGTCATTTGATTTTTCGTGACAAAGCCAATAGATTAGCCATAAAAACACGATGCATAAAATCGACTTTCCGGCTGAGGCTATTACAGCTTTTTAACCGTTCAGCTACGGTTTTTGCTCAATGGAACCTTTTATTCGAGAATTATACTCTGCGACATTCGACTGAATAGCCAAAACTAAAAAGAATCACAACATCTTTCCTATGCTGCATATAAATGAAAAATGTTTCGTAACGAAGAGAGATCGAAATTCGATTCGCGACTTTTTCACGCGGGAGCGAAAAATTAATGTTCCTTACGTAGCGACAGAATCGGATTGTAGATGTTTACTGAACGTCTGGGTATATACGTTGTAGATGCAACCAATAGCAAGGCTGCACCGTAACGAATATTGTAGACGAGCCGATTATATTAAATAATTCTTAGGGAAACGGAAACGTTTACTCAGGCGGTTACGCTTACGGCGACGGACATCCTAAACCATTCTCAAGGCATAGTACCTCCTGATTATTTTCTAGTTCCAGTGCTTAAAACCAGAGGGCGGTCGGGTACCACTTGACCCGAGCGCGCAAATTTTCTTACAATTAGATAAGTTTCGGCAGCGAACGAGTGCGGACGAACGTTTCTTGGCACGTGTTCCGTAAGCCGCCTTGCCCTCGATCGGGTTTCCCTGTATTTGAACCACCCTCTGTTACGGCCACTCCATCTATCAGTAGAGCCACTAGCAAATTGTTCGACTAGCTAGTCAGGGTGCAACAGCTAGGCGAGACACACGCTGTCCTCGGTGAGGGCGATCTCAGGGTTATCTCATTTTGCGAGCTTAGGTAGCGACAATTAAGTTAAAAATTAAGGTTGACCTCTCGTGGTCCCCACTTTTATGTAATCAGGTCTGATGCGACTTTCGCTTAATATAGACTTGCTACGATTATCTGGCATGCTCGAGCTTTTTCCTTTAATCCGTGATGGTTTTTAAAGCCGGAAAAAGTTATAGTTCACTGAATTACCCGCGAAATGACTGTCTTGGTATTTCGAATCCCGACTATTCAATCCTCCTCGAATTTTGCCTCTCGCGGTACAATTCAAGGAAACACTGGCTTCTCCTCTAGGCTCCGACTTTAATGATCGAACGACACCTGCGGTCGCGAAAAAACTGCGCCATCGGCGTCCCGACGAGGATCATTCGAGCGGTTAAATGTGTGCGAGAGGAGTTGAACAAGGGAGCGTTACTCCTCGGCAAAGAGTCTAGGAAGTTATTACGTCACTGAGTCGTAGGTCATCTCCATTATATCGGAATTTCGCTGTCTAGGTTAGTCCGAAGACGCGCATGTCTCGAGAGACCCACAATGGCTGTTGACCTCCGTACCGGTTCAAAGGATGAAAAAAGCTCAACCGAGCACCAGAGAGCTGGCTACAACCTCAATTAGTGTAAGAACCGTCGGCCTGATGGACGGCTATCTAACGATTCTGTAGGAGGTCATTGATTTCGTGACAAGGCGAAATTAAAATTGAATATGAAAAAAATAAATTACCAAACGCGAAACAAATAGATAAAATAAGACGGAGTCGATCGTTGCGAGGGGAGAAAAAAACTGTCAATTCGATGAAAAAGAAGAGAGAAAAAAAAAAGAACTTCCGGGACTTACAGCGCGCGTGTTATTCGGATACATAAACGGTGTGTTATACTTGTGATATTAGGAAGATGAAGTACGCCGCGATGTTGTAACCATTTTACAATCGTGCGCGTTGCATAAATTCATCACGCTTTTGGATCCGCTAAATTTTCGACGTAGATAAAACCACCGCAGCTGATGTGAATCGCGCTTCGCAAAAGTGTAATTATTACGCGAGGTCTGTAAAGAATACGCAATATATTCTCACAATACCAATTAAAACGTCATGTAATTTTAGGATTTGAACTTTCACCGTGTGTAGCCTATAACTACACATTTATTTTCATATCCGATCATCATTTTGCGTCAGACATTTCGACAATTTAAT